>NC_142936.1:33498364-33505864 GCF_046866305.1 Octopus bimaculoides | reverse complement strand
AAACACTCCTGCTACTTTCATTTGTTCCTCATACCATCTCCCCAAATTAAACTCGCTTGTTCATGGTGCACCCACCCTGTCCCACCCCCAATACCGGATATCTCAAATTTACCCTGATTTTCTCACCATCTACACCAGATACCTCTCTCTCCTCCCACCACCATTACCTGATGTCTCATGACTCCACTGCTGCTCCTCACTGGGCAGTTCTCTATATATTACCTGCACTCTTCCTCTCTCTCTCTCTCCTGGGACATATGCAACTAACTCAGCAGCCCACCTACTTACCAGCTATCTTTCGTTTCATTCTGTCTAGCGATCACTCACCACTATTACCAGATGTCCCTTCTTTCAATCCCACTTCCTCGCTGGTGCTGCTCTCTATACTACCTGCACCCCCACTCTCTCCCTGTAAAATGCAACTAGGTTAGCTGCCCACCTACTTAACTGATTATCCTTCATTTCGTTTCATCCCGTCTAGAAATATTCTAACAACTACACAGTAATTTTCCATGCACATACCAAGTGAAGGCGACAACTAATGGGCTTTATATGGGTGATTGTTCCCGTGTCTGTGTGCGGGCATTTTTGTGTGTATTCCCCCGTGTCTGTGTGCGGGCATTTTTGTGTGTATTCCCCCGTGTCTGTGTGCGGGTGTGTTTGTGTCTATGTATGGATGAACTTACTTCCTATCTCTCTGTCTGAAATCACCCCTCACCTCTTATGATGACCATAATGCTTATACTCACAATGCCTCTAACACCTAATCCTACCTCCAGTAGGGGCAACAGTCTTAATCCTAACACGCTTGAATGTTTGAATGATGTTAGGTCGGAAGTGAGAACAGATGAAGCATGCCTAAAAAACGAACTGAATAACATCTCTCCTCTCCAAGCCTCACCCCAAATTCTTTCCCAGTTTTCAGAGTTGGCACAGTCAATGTAGGCACACTGAAAGGTAGGTCTAGTGAGATTGTAGAGATGTTTAAAGGAAATGTGTCAATGTATGCTGCATACAAGAAGTAAGATGGAGAGGTGCTTCAGCTAGGGTCCTCACAGGCAAGGCACATAGCTATAAAATCTTCTGGCAAGGTAACATGGATGGAGTGTGGGGTGTAGGCATACTCTTTGTGGGGAAATGGGTAGATAAAGTCATAGAGGCTGTCAGGGTATGCGATAGAGTGCTTAAGCTCAGGCTAGTCCTGCAGAACAGCACAGCTACAATTATCTCTGCCTACGCTCCACAAGCGGGACTACCAAATGATCAGAAGGACCATATTTATGATACCCTTCTACAGGCTACTTCAAAGACAAATGGCAATGACCTCATCTTTGTAGCTGGAGATTCTAATGGGCATGTTGGATGGCAATCCAGTATCTTCACTGGTGTACACGGGGGCCATGGTATTGGTTCCCGAAACAATGAGGGAATTAGGCTACTGGAGTTCTGTGATGCATGTAACCTTTTAATCTGCAACACTAACTTCAGGAAATCAGACAGCTGCCTGATAACATATCAATCAGGTGACTGCTAGCCAGATTGATTTCATACTCACCAGACAGTGGGACACAGGGTTGCTCTTAAATACAAAGACGCTCCCCGGTGAAGAATGTATCCCCCAGCATAGGCTAATCATTAGTGACTTTAGGCTCGAGGCCAGAAGGATACCAAGAAGCAGACCAATCCAAAAAAGAAGGATTTGGAAGCTAAAGAACCCTTCACATGGTCGGAGATTTAGGGACATCCTCATCAAGAAATTCGATGAGAGGGAGGAGGAACTATAGACTTCGGACATAGAAAATAGCTGGAAATTCCTATGGGACAGCTTGCTGAGTGCCACAGACCAAGTCTGCGGATGGTGCAAAGTCTCTTCCAGACCTAGTTACATGGTGGTGGAATAGTACGGTAGACAAAGCCATTAGAGCAAAGAAACAGGCCTGGAAAAACCTGGAAGGGTGGGGGTAGCAGGGAACTGTACCAGATAGCCAAAAGGGAGGCTGGGCAGCAGGTATACAAAGCCAAGGCCGAAGCAGAAAAGAAGTTTGCCAATGTCCATCAATGTAAAGACCAAAGAACTGAAGTATTTTGGATTGCAAGACAGTGTGTGAGAGAAAATTGTGATGTCACAGGAGAGAAATGTGTCCGCATGGATGATAGTGCACTTACTTTTAATGATTCTGAAAAGAAAGAGGCTTGGAGAAGCCATTATGAAAGACTGCTGAATGTGGAGAATGAATGGGAGGAGGAGAGCAAATATAAGAACACAGGAAATGTGTCAAGGCCGACAGGAAGCGGTCCAGCTTCCTAGGGCTAAATAGCAGCAGTATGATTCCCTTATTGGGACTCTCACATTGAGTTGATAGAATAAAACTGCTTTATCGTAACACTGCTGCTTAATTCTCTCTGTGAGATTTATAATTAGATCATTTCAAATTTATATATATATAGGTGCAGGAGTGGCTGTGTGGTAAGTAGCTTGCTTACCAACCACATGGTTCCAGGTTCAGTCCCACTGCATGGCACCTTGGGCAAGTGTCTTCTACTATAGCCTCGGGTCGACCAAAGCCTAGTGAGTGGATTTGGTAGACGGAAACTGAAAGAAGCCCGTTGTATATATGTGTATATATACATATATGTTTGTGTGTCTGTGTTTGTCCCCCCACCATCACTTGACAACAGATGGTGGTGTGTTTACGACCCCGTAACTTAGCGGTTCGGCAAAAGAGACCGATAGAATAAGTACTAGGCTTCCAAAGACTAAGTCCTGGGGTCGATTTGCTCGACTAAAGGTGGTGCTCCAGCATGGCCGCAGTCAAATGACTGAAACAAGTAAAAGAGTAAAGAGTAAAGACTATATATATATATATATATATATATATATATATATATATATATATATATTATCTATAAAAGGCAGATTTTCTTTGTGTGTGTGTGTGTGTGTGTGTGTGTGTGTGTGTGTGTGTGTGTGTGTGTGTGTGTGTGTGTGTGTGTGTGTGTATGATTAAAATTCATACATTTACACAATTCCAAATTTCTTGGAGGAAAGAATTGGAATTAATATTTTAAATACAATAAGTTAGGTCACAGTGTCATTCTTTCAGTCAAAATAACTCCCATTTACGAATAAAATCCATAAAACTACACAAATTAACATTCTCCCCGCCCCCCAATAAAATCTAATTTCCTCTTTCTACTACCTTCACAAATCCTTTCAATTCCTACTTTCTCTTATGAACCTTTACGAATGATTCAACAAATACAAAAAGAAAGGAAGGGGAAACACTAACACTAAAACAAAACTATTTCAGTATCAAAACTGAAACAATCACATTTCCATACTGTAATGACAGATACTTTCACTTTAACGGTTTCATTTTCATACTGAGACTACTACAATGAAACTATACCCTCACATATATACAGGCATACATACATGCATATATATATCTTCACAAATGTATCCATATACATGTATATATATATATATATATATGTATATATATAGAGAGAGAGAGATCTATACATATATATACACCCATATACATGCACACAAACACAGACATTACTCATTTTCTTTTATCCAAAACTTCGTCAAAAGTTTAAAATTCATACATTTACACAATTCCAAATTTCTTGGAGGAAAGAATTGGAATTAATATTCTAAATACAATAAGTTAGGTCACAGCGTCATTTTTTCGGTCAAAATAACTCCCATTTATGAATAAAATCCATAAAACTACACAAATTAACATTTTCCCCCCTAATAGAATCTAATTTCCTCTTTCTACTACCTTTACAGATCCTTTCAACTCAAACTTTCTCTTATGAACCTTTACAAATGATTCAACAACAAATACAAAAAGAAAGGAAGGGGAAACACTGACAGTAAGAGAAAACTATTTCAGTATCAAAACTGAAACAATCACATTTCCATACTGTAATGACAGATACTTTCACTTTAATGGTTTCATTTTCATACTGAGACTACTACAGTGAAACTATACCCTCACATATATACAGGCATACATACATGCATATATATATCTTCACAAATGTATCCATATACATGTATATATATACATGTGTGTATATATATATATATAGATATATATAGATGTATATATATAGAGAGATATCTATACATATATACACCTATACACATATACACAAACACACATTACTCATTTTTTGTCCAAAACTACGTCAAAAGTACTGAATGGATCTTTATGAAATTTTATATTCTATGCATAACGGCCATAACCCCCATGAAAATTCATATATTTTTGATGTTGATGAAATTTTGACCATACATATTACACACAAATAAAGTAATATTTCTAAAATTTCTTCTTCTTAGAAGTTACAAAGACCCCTTCATGGGCACTTCACACCCACAATTTAGTCATTTTCCCTAAGCAAAGACAAATACAGTTGTACTATTGGAAGCTATAGGGTCACCCGAACATAGCAGATGAGTATTATTTGTAATTCAAAGGTACAACAGTGTAAGACTATCCTTTCAGATATACTTACATTGTGATTTCTGCAATGTGGTGTATAGATTGTCAAGTAAATGAGACGCATCTTTGCCTCCACTGATTCACTTGCAAAGTGTTGAGTAAAATTATTTCATTGCAGACCTCCTTTGAGTCTTTTTATTATCACTGGGTCACACATAGTCCCCAATTGGTAACATTGATTTCAAGGCTTTCCCAGATGAGTGACTGGTTGTTCTAAGACATTTATTGATTGTAAATTTTTTCTGCACAGTTACCTATCGGTATAGTGGTCATTTGCAAACTCTAGAAGCAACACTTTCATTTCCATTTACTCCAAACGTCACGTTGTTATTTCAATTGGGTCATGCCCTTCCAATTGCTATAGATCCGTAATGCATCTTACAGCTGTGCCTGTCACTTGTATTGTGAGGAATCCTACATTGGGGAGTAGTAACGACTAGGCTAGGGTAGCTGACTGATTATCATGATCATTTGTCTTTTGCTTTCCTGTAGCTTTGCTCTCTTCTACAAACACAGTGAACATACATATATTCTCTATTTCAAAGAAATTCAAACAATACATATAAGACCCAAGTTAAAAACATTCCCAACAATTCAACTTCTCTGGTTGACATTAACACACCCACCCCCAATAGGGGCCTTAACTCCCACATTTTTCAGCTCCATGAGCTCCATTTTCAGGAGAAAAATCCTTTTTACAGGGTCCATAACACTGGAATTTTGGAATGTGCACATAAATATCAGTAGTATGGGATACATGTGTCATGATTAGAATTTTTTTAGGGTGTGTAAAGAAGGAAAGAACCCTCATGTGCAATTTTGATGAAATCCCAATCATAGGGATCAAGAAGATGATGTCACACGTTATCGAGGCTATCATTCTTTCTGGATGTGCAAAAGGGGATGACGTCTTTATTCCAAGAATTCCTCTTACTCCATCAGGAGCAGACATTCCTTTTACATTCAGAAGACTGCAATTCCACCTTCGTGTCACTTTTGCACTGTCCATTAACAAATCTGAGGGTCAAACCCTCTCTGTGGCTGGTCTTCTCTTGGAAGAGCCCTGCTTCTCACATGGACAACTGTATGTTGGCTGCTCAAGAGTGGGAAGCAAAACAAACCTATTTGCATATGCTCCACAAGGAAAAACAAGGAATATTGTTTACAACGAGGTGTTATAATGACAACAGCAAGAAAGTATGTACATGATCACTTTTTTACCAAAAATCATTGACTTCCATGTATTTATATTGATATACATATATATATGTGTGTGTGTTTGGGTGTGTGTGTGTATATATATCTATATATATAAAGATGAGAATGTGTGTCTGTGAGAATCCCTAAAACTCGAGAACTACACAACCAATTTCATTCCAAATTTACACATGCCTTACTTAGGGTCCATGTAGTGTCTTAGGCCAAAAAATTTTTTTATTTCTTGCATAGTTCAAGCCCACAGCAATATCATATCTCCTCTACTATTTCAGTATTGTGTCAAAAGTGAAACAATAACATCACTCTACTGTAATGTCAGATACTTTCACTCTAACACTGAAACTATTCCACTATTTCAGTATTACCTGTCAAAAGTGAAACAATAACATGTCGCTACTGTAACGTCACATACTTTCAATTTCATACTGAAACTATTAAAGTGAAACTAAACTCTCACATATATACAGGCATACTAAAAGACCCAAGTTTAAAAACATTCCCAACAATTCAACTTCTCTGGTTGACATTAACACCCCCACCCCCAATAGGGGCCTTCATTCCCACATTTTAGAGCTCCATGAATTCCATTTTGCATGAGCAAAATCCTTTTTATAGGTTCCAGAAGACTGGAATTTTGGAATATGTGCATAAAGATCAATAGTATGGGATAAATGTGTCATGATTAGAATTTTTTTAGGGTGTGTAAAGAGGGAAAGAACCCTCATGTGCAATTTTGATGAAATTCGAACCATAGGTATTCCAGTTCCTTAAAGAAAATATAACAGAAAAGTCTCATTCTTCAATTGCATGTAACACGGACAACACCGAGTATCTCAGCTAGTCTTATATATATAAGATATATATATTATATATTTATTTAATCATATATAATATATACATATATATATACATACAGAGGCGCAGGAGTGGCTGTGTGGTAAGTAGTTTGCTTACCAACCACATGGTTCCAGGTTCAGTCCCACTGCGTGGCATCTTGGGCAAGTGTCTTCCACTATATCCTCGGGCTGACCAAAGCCTTGTGAGTGGATTTCGTAGACGGAAACTGAAAGAAGTCCGTCGTATATATGTATATGTATATATATATATGTGTGTACGTGTGTGTTTGTGTGTCTGTGTTTGTCCCCCTAGCATTGCTTGACAACCGATGCTGGTGTGTTTATGTCCCTGTAACTTAGCGGTTCAGCAAAAGAGACCGATAGAATAAGTACTAGGCTTACAAAGAACAAGTCCCGGGGTCGATATGCTCGACTAAAGGCGGTGCTCCAGCATGGCCACAGTCAAATGACTGAAACAAGTAAGAGTAAAAGAGAGTAAAGAGTATACATACATACATACATATACATACATATATATATATATATACATATATATATATTAATATCTATAAAACAGGGTATGTGGTTTATGCACGTCCACAAATTAGCACGCATGTCACTCCAATTTTAGGAGAAGATTCGGAATGACCCTATGTGCATTTTAGTGAACTTTCTCTCTCAGAGGTACCCGCGTATACCTGTAAAAATCGATAAACTTTTACAAATTTTGAAGTTTGTTGACATGGCGAAGTCAAATCTGTGCGTACGTGCGTGAAGGCGAGAGAGAGAGAGAGAGAAATTGTATGTTTGTGAGAGGGAGGGTCAAGGAGAGATACATCTTTTCTTTGCCAGCGTCTCTCTCCCTCCCTTACATACACATGCCAGTTATCTCTCTTTCTTTCTTTCTTTCTCTCACACACACA
>NC_142936.1:33133364-33240864 GCF_046866305.1 Octopus bimaculoides | reverse complement strand
TGTTTACAGTCTTTATTGCACCTGAACATCTGCCACAAACAAAAACTAACTTGCTAGTTAACCTGCCTTTGATGTTGCTGCACCTCTTATGTGTCCATAGCTTGCACCGGGTACATCTTATAGAGTTACTACCTACTCCTTTTCTACATACTGAGCAGGGCCATCTACCTGAAGGGGTTTGTGTTTTATCTACCTTCCTACTCATTAGGATTTTGGTTTTAGCTAGGTTGACTCTAAGGCCCTTCAATTCTAGACCTTGTATATATATATATATATATATATATACATACATATATATATATATATATATATATATATATATATATATATATATATATATATATATATATATAAATGGAACAAAAATGCAATAGAGGGCATTAAAACGTTTGGACAGATAGATTATACATAGGCAGACAAGAGAAACAACAATTAGAAGGACAGGCAAAAAAAGACGGGTCATTCTTGGCTTTCTTTTATCAGTCAAGCCCCAGAAGTCACGACCATTTCTGGCAGTTACACTTGAGATGGTTCGATCTGGTGGCCCCCAAAAAAGTTGTAAGAAAGCTCGAGAATGTGTACTGCAACAAAGACAAAAAAACAAACAAACAAAAAAACAGAGAACATGGTACACAATTACGAATACAAACAACAAGAAATAACAACAGGCGTCTTTCGACTGAGAACGAATCAAGTTGAGCTGGCGTGCATGACTTGAAAGCCTATCAGCAGTCAGACCGAGAGAGAAAGATCATGGCTGGTGGGACACTGGTCATGTGGAAGGAGGAGAGATGGCTAGGGGACAGTGGGATTGAAGGATTAGAAAAATAATCAGAGACAAAGAGTACAGGGGAGATAAACAAGTGGGAAATAGTGGGAGTTAAGGAAAGAGAGGGCCAAGAAAATTGAGAAAGGGGGAGCGACAAAAAGAAAGGAAAATGAGAAGGGGAATAAAAGATAGAGTAAGAGTCATACAAAATTTAGATACATACCTTCTATAATGTGAGCACAAGGGTGTATGTACACCACTATATATATATATATATATATATATATATATATATATATATATATATCATCATCATCATCATCGTTTAATGTCCGCTTTCCATGCTAGCATGTGTTAGACAATTTGACTGAGGATTGGTGAACCAGATGGCTACACCAGGCTCCAATCTGATTTGGCAGAATTTCTACAGCTGGATGCCCTTCTTAACACCAACTACTCTGAGAGTGTAGTGGGTGCTTTTACATGCCACCAGCACGAAGGCCAGTCAGGCGGTACTGGCAATGGCCACACTCAAAATGGTGTATTTTATGTGCCACCTGCACAGGAGCCAGTCCAGCGGCACTGGCAACAATCTTGCTCGAATTTCTTTACATGTGCCAGGAAGGCGGCGCTGGGCACAGGTGCCATCACGATTTTGCTTTCGCTTGCCCCAACAGGTCTTCACAAGCCGAGTTTAGTGTCCATTGAAGGAGACGACGTTGGCATGTGTGCCAGTCGTCGAATTTAGTTCGATTTTCAATTTCACTTGCCTCAACAGGTCTTCGCAAGCAGAGTTTAGTGTCCAATGAAGGAAGGTATGCATAAGTGGGCTGGCTACACCCCTGGCAGAGGCCTTGGGTTTAGGTCTTAATTGGCTTTCCGGGTCTTCTCATGCACAGCATATTTCCAAAGGTCTCAGTCACAAGTCATTGCCTCGGTGAGGCCCAATGTTCGAAGGTCGTGCCTCACCACCTCATCCGAGGTCTTCCTGGGTACACCTCTTCCACAGGTTCCCTCAATTGCTCATCCATTCTTGCCACATGACCATACCAACGCAATCGTCTCTCTTGCACACCACAACTGATGCTTCTTAGGTTCAACTTTTCTCTCAAAGTACTTACACTCTGTCTAGTATGCACACTGACGTTACACATCCATCGGGGAATACTGGCTTCATTCCTTGCGAGCCTACGCATGTCCTCAGCAGTCATGGCCCATGTTTCACTGCTATGTAGCATAGCTGTTCGTACACATGCCTCATACAGTCTACCTTTTACTCTGAGTGAGAGGCCCCTTGTCACCTGCAGTGGTAAGAGCTCTCTGAACTTTGCCCAGGCTATTTTAATTCAAGCAGCTACACTTTCAGCACACCCTCCCCCACTACAAACCTGGTCACCTAGATAGCGGAAGCTATCAACTAAGTCTAGTTTTTCTCCCCAGAATGTGGCCAAAGTTGTTTTCTGCACATTTTCCATGTTAACTTCCTAGTTAACCTTCCTTTGATATTGCTGCACCTCTTATGTGTCCATAGCTTGCACTGGGTACATCTTATAGAGTTTCTACCTACGCCTTTTCTACAGATCGAGCAGGGCCATCTACCTGAAGGGGTTTGTGTTTTGTCTACCTTCCTACTTATTAGGACTTTGATTTTAGCTAGGTTAACTCTAGGGCCGCACAAAGGCCAGTCAGGCGGTACTGGCAACGGCCACGCTCAAAATGGTGTATTTTATGTGCCACCCGCACAAGAGCCAGTCCAGGGGCACTAACAACGATCTCGCTCGAAAGTCCTTACACATGCCGCGGGTACAAGTGCCAGAAAGGCAATTTCGCTTTCGCTTGCCCCAATAAGTCTTCGCAAGCTGAGTTTCGTATCCAATGAGGGAGACGACGTTGGCATGTGTGCCAGTCGTCGAATTTAGTTCGATTTCACTTGCCTCAACAGGTCTTCGCAAGTGGAGTTTAGTGTCCAATTTAATTCGATTTCAATTTCACTTGCCTCAACAGGTCTTTGCAAGTGGAGTTTAGTGTCCAATTTAACTCGATTTCGATTTCACTTGCCTCAACAGGTCTTCGCAAGTGGAGTTTAGTGTCCAATGAAGGAAGGAAGGTACGCATAAGTGGACTGGCTGAGGCCTTAGATTTAGGTCTCACTTGGCTTGCCGGGCCTTCTCACGCACAGCATATTTCCAATTGGCAGAGTTTCTACAGCTGGATGCCCTTCCTAAACGCCGACCACTCAGAGAGTGTAGTGGGTGCTTTTATGTGCCACCGGCACGAAGGCCAGTCAGGCGGTACTGGCAACAGCCATGCTCAAAATGGTGTATTTTATGTGCCACCCGCACAAGAGCCAGTCCTGGGGCAGTGGCAATGATCTCTCTCGAAAGTCCTTACACATGCCATGGGCACAAGTGCCAGAAAGGCGACGCTGGGCATTCTTTTTTTTTTATTTCTGTCAGTCATTTGACTGCAGCCATGCTGGAGCACTACCTTTAGTCTTTAGCTCGAGAAATCGACCCCAGGTCTTATTCTTTGTAAGCCTAGTACTTACTCTATCGGTCTCTTTTGCTGAATCACTAAGTTACAGGGACGTAAACACACCAACATCGGTTGTCAAGCAATTTTGGTAGGATAAACACAGACACACAAGCATATCCAACAGCTGTAAGACCTTCTCTTTATAAATGTTCTGAAAACTATTCACAGCCTTGGATTTTTTATCTCATTCTGTTAGTTTTCATGTATATATATATGACAAGCTTCTTTCAGTTTCCATCAACCAAATCCACTCACAAGGCTTCAGTCAGCCCGAGTCTATAGAAGACAATTGCCCAAGGTGCCATGCAGTGGGACTGAACCAACAATGATGTGGTTGGTAAGCAAGCTACTTTCCACACAGCCACTCCTGTGCCTATATATGCAGATGTTCAGGTGCAATAAACACTGTAAACAAACAGGAAACAACTTCTATCTCATTCCAGGGTGAAAAACTAGAGGTAGTCGATAGCTTCCGCTATCTGGGTGACCAAGTTAGTAGTGGGGGTGGATGCGCTGAAAGTGTAGCTGCTAGAATAAGAATAGCCTGGGCAAAGTTTAAAGAGCTCTTACCTCTGCTGGCGACAAAGGGACTCTCACTCAGAGTAAAAGGCAGACTGTATGACACATGTGTATGAACAGCCATGCTACATGGCAGTGAAACATGGGCTGTGACTACTGAGGATATGCGTAAGCTCACAAGGAATGAAGCCAGTATGCTCCGATGGATGTGTAATATCAGTGTGCATACTCGACAGAGTGTAAGTACCTTGAGAGAGAAGTTAGACCTAAGATGCATCAGATGTGGTGTGCAAGAGAGATGACTGCGCTGGTCATGTGGCGAGAATGGATGAGGATAGCTGTGTGAAAAATTGCCACACCCTAGCAGTTGAGGGAACCTGTGAAAGAAGTAAACCCTGGAAGACCTGGGATGAGTTGGTGAAGCACGACTTTCGAACATTAGGCCTCACCGAGGCAATGACTAGTGACCAAGACCTTTGGAAATATGCAGTGCGTGAGAAGATCTGACCATAACCCGTGGGTTATGGTGAGACCATAACCTGTGGCCTATGCCAGGGGTGTAATCAGCCCACTTATGCATACCTTTCCTTCATTGGACACTAAACTCTGCTTGCGAAGACCTGTTGAAGCAAGTGAAGTTGAAATAAAATCAAATTCGCAAATTCAATGACTGGCACCTGTGCCAGAGGAGTGCTAAGAGCACCATCCAAACGTGATCGCTGCCAGAGCAGCTGAACGACTTCCATGCTGGTGGCACATAAAAAGGACCATTTGAACATGACTGTTACCAGCATTGCCTTACTGGCACTTGTGCTGGTGGCATGTAAAAAAACATTCAAGTGAGGTCATTGCCAGTGCTGCTGAACTGGCTCCTGTGCAGGTAGCACATAAAAAAACACCACTTGAGCATGGCCATGGCCAGTTCCGCCTGACTGACCCTCGTGCTGGTGGCATGTAAAAGCATTCACTACACTCTCGGAGTGGTTGGCATTAGGAAGCTGAAGAAACTCTGCCAGATCAGATTGGAGCCTAGTGCAGCCATCTGGTTTGCCAGTCCTCAATCAAATCGTCCAACCCATGCTAGCATGGAAAGCAGACATTAAACGATGATGATGATGATCCTTGTTATATTCATCTTGGTAATCCATAACAATTTTATGTAAACAGTACCTTATCCTACATTCCATATTTGAGATGTAGAAGGTTGATTTTAAGCTGTTATGTTTCATATATTTATATATATTTTTAATCAACGATCTCGCTCGAAAATCCTATGAAGGCCAGTCAGGCGGTACTGGCAACGGCCACACTCAAAATGGTGCATCTTATGTGCAGCTATCCTCATCCATTCTCACCAAATGTCCATACCAGTGCAATCGCCTCCCTTGCACACCACAACTGATGCTTCTTATGTTCAGCTTTTCTCTCAAGATACTTACACTCTGACGGGTATGCACACTGACATTACACATCCAACAGAGCATACTGGCTTCGTTTCTTGTGAGCTTACGCATGTCCTCAGCATTCACTGCCCATGTTTCACTGCCATGTAGCATGGCTGTTCGTACACATGCATCATACAGTCTGCCTTTTACTCTGAGTGAGAGTCCCTTTGTCGCCAGCAGAGGTAAGAGCTCTTTAAACTTTGCCCAGGCTATTCTTATTCTAGCAGCTACACTTTCAGCGCACCCACCCCCACTACTAACTTGGTCACCCAGATAGCGGAAGCTATCAACTACCTCTAGTTTTTCTCCCTGGAATGAGATAGAAGTTGTTTCCTGTTTGTTTACAGTCTTTATTGCACCTGAACATCTGCCACAAACAAAAACTAACTTGCTAGTTAACCTGCCTTTGATGTTGCTGCACCTCTTATGTGTCCATAGCTTGCACCGGGTACATCTTATAGAGTTACTACCTACTCCTTTTCTACATACTGAGCAGGGCCATCTACCTGAAGGGGTTTGTATTTTATCTACCTTCCTACTTATTAGGATTTTGGTTTTAGCTAGGTTGACTCTAAGGCCCTTCGATTCTAGTCCTTGCTTCCACACCTGAAACTTCTCCTCTAGTTCTGATAGTGACTCCGCAATTAGTGCAGGGTCATCAGCATAGAGGAGCTCCCAGGGGCAACCTGTCTTGAATTCCTCTGTGATCGCCTGGAGGGCTATGATAAATAGGAGCGGGCTGAGGACAGAACCTTGATGGACCCCTACCTCTACCCAGAATTCATTACTGTACTCATTTCCAACCCTCACCTTACTGGCAGCATCTCTGTACATGGCTCGCACAGCTCTCACTAACCATTCTTCTATCCCAGAATATATATATAATATATATATATATATATATATATATATATATATATATATATATATATATATATATATATACTCACACACACACGCACATATATATATATACACACACACACACACACACACATAATAGACACAAGATGTGATCTATTTCTAGCGCATTAATTGTCCACGTTAGTGGTCGACGTTATTTTTTTTAAATGTACCTTAATCCCCTGAGATTGCAGATAATATTTATGAATCTCTTTGATTCTTTACATGTGCTGGCCTCCTGATAATTGATCGATATTAATTAATATATGACTAATTACCAGATTTTATAATAATATTTTACCCATTGCCCATGTTCTCATACTGAATATATAAGACGCAGTAAATATTTTCTGCGGATATATTCCTGGAATTAGCGCGCCAAAACGAAGACTTTTGAATTTTACCATTAAGCTGTAATTAGCAGAACCATATGCACGCACACCCATGGCGGTGGGCAACTCTGTATACGATTCTGATGATTACGGTTAAATTACAAATCAGGCTGATGAGGAATAGACAAATGGTAAGAATTTGTTAAATCCGAAACTAGTTCCTGTTTAATAATGCTTTTTTAGGTGATTTTAAATGTCTTGCCCACTCACGTTTTTGGTATGCTGCTATATTTCATGTTGAGAACATTTTAGGTCTTAATAGACACAAGATGTGATCTATTTCTAGCGCATTAATTGTCCACGTTAGTGGTCGACGTTATTTTTTTTAAATGTACCTTAATCCCCTGAGATTGCAGATAATATTTCTGAATCTCTTTGATTCTTTACATGTGCTGGCCTCCTGATAATTGATCGATATTAATTAATATATGACGAATTACTAGATTTTATAATAATATTATATATATATATAGGTATGTGGAGAATTCCACATAACTATAATTATAAACTGCGGTTTAAACAATAAATTACCTGCCTCTGGATACCTTCTAACGAAGACGGTACCCACACAAGTAATTCCCATGAGTGCTTCCGGATTTAAATATCCCCTGGTTGCTTGGATACTTCAGACTACCCCTGAAATATTGAAGCAATCCTATCATTTACCTATATATATATATATATATATATATATATATATATATATATATATATATATATATACATATATATATATATATATGTATATATATGTATATATTTTTATATATATTTATATGTATGTATATATACATATATATATATATGTATATATATGTATATATTTTTATATATATTTATATGTATGTATATATATATATATATATATATATATATATATATATATATATATATATATATATATATATTTATTTATATATATATATATATATATATATATATATATATATATATGGCAGAATTTACGAAAAAAAACAGCAAGAGACGAGGACAGGTGGTGTAAACAACAAAAGGATGTATTAGTTTAACGCTCGGGAATAGAGAAAGTCTTTAACGATTCGAGCTACTTCAACTGAAAGGAACACAGAAAGAAATAAGGAGAAAACCAAGGAGAAAAAAAATATAAATGTAGTGGTCAGCGATCTATCATGGCGGATGCCGGACAGAAAGTTCACACAGGAGAGCTAAGAAAAAGGGGAGATAACAAACGTGTTTTCATTCCTCCTCTTCACTCTCTATTTCATTTCTTCTCTAGAATAACTATTGCTTAATCTTTTTCTCGCACCATCTTTGATGAAGGGATATATAAAATATCCCAGAAACAGCTATAAGACCTTGTCTTTATAAATGTTCTGAAATATTTCACAGCCTCGGATTTTTTTCTGATTCTGTTAATGTTAATTTTTAATATATATGTATATATATGTATATATATATATATATATATATATATATATATATATATATATATATATATATATATAAATACATATTTATATATTTATATGTATAAATATATATAGTTGGAATTTACAAAAAAAACAAAAGATGAAGACACGTATATCAACAACAAACAGAACGAAACACGAGGAAATAAACAGAGAGAGAATAAAAATATGCTTTAGGGGCTAGCAGCCAATCATGGTGGCTGATATAACATGTAAATAGGAGTGGCTGTGTGGTAAGTAGCTTGCTTACCAACCACATGGTTCTGGGTTCAGTCCCACTGCATGGCACCTTGGGCAAGTGTTTTCTACTATAGCATTGGGCCGACCAAAGCATTGTCAGTGGATTTGGTAGACGGAAACTGAAAGAAGCCCATCATATATATGTGTGTGTCTTTGTTTGTCTCCCAACCATCACTTGACAACTGATGTTGATGTGTTCACAGCCCCATAACTTAGTGGTTCTGCAAAAGAGATCAATAGATTAAGTACTAGGCTTACAAAGAATAAGTCCTGGGGTCATTTTGTTTGACTAAAGGTGGTACTCCATCATGGCCACAGTCAAATGACTGAAAGAAATAAAAGAATATATATATAATAAAATGTGGTGTGCAAGAAAGACGAGGATAGCTGTATAAAGAAGTGCCGATTTCCAACTGTGGTAGACCCAGGAAGACATGGGACGAAGTGGTGAAGCATGATCTTCAAACATTGAGCCTCTCAGAGGCAATAACTGGTGACCGAGACCTTTGGTAATGTGCTGTGCCTGATAAGACCCATCAAGCCAAGTGCACTCACAAAAGCAAAATGGTTGAGTTCCTTTTTAGTGTTGCACCTCATGGATGCAATTGGCTGAGTTTCTTTCAAGTGTTGGGCCTCATGGAGGCAATGATCAAGACCTTTGTCACTATGTCAGGCTTGAGAAGAAAACCCATCAAGCCGAGCAAAATTGAAGTCATGGCAGATACTGATGTCATGCAAATGGCACCCATGCCAGTGGCACATAAAAGCACCCATTAGACTCAGAGTGGTTGGTGTTAGGAAGGGCATCCAGCTGTAGAAAACCATGCCAGATCAGACTGGAGTCTGGTGCAGCTTTCCAGTATGGACAACAGACGTTAAATGATGATGATATATATATATATATATATATATATATATATATGTGATATATATATAAATATTGTATAAAAGATTGTGGTTAAGGCCAAAACAATGCGAAGTAAATTCAAGGTAA
Source organism: Octopus bimaculoides (assembly GCF_046866305.1). Classification (NCBI taxonomy): domain Eukaryota; kingdom Metazoa; phylum Mollusca; class Cephalopoda; order Octopoda; family Octopodidae; genus Octopus; species Octopus bimaculoides. The sequence continues at coordinate 33,231,619 of NC_142936.1, read as the reverse complement.
ATCACAAGAAAACAAATATGTGAATTAACGTAGACTTACCTTGTATTCAATATTTCACGGTTATGACCCCATTAGTTCACATATTTGTTTTCTTGTGATTTACCTTGCATTTACTTCATATTGTTTTGGCCTTAGCCACAGTCTTTTATACAATATATTCTACACAGTGCTTCACAGTATATATATATATATATATATATATATATATATATAAGTTACAAGTTTGTTTACTCCGGTAGCATAAAAATCTGGAGTTCTGAGCTGATGAACTCTTTGAATGCACTTTCAGCATCAGTTTTATTTTTGAACTCCTCTTACAGAAAACCATCACTGTGCTTGAAAAAGTGGTAGTCAGTAGGAGAAAGGTCTGGGGAATAAGCTGGGTGGGGAAGAACTTGTAGTCAAGTTCCCTCAACTTCTGGAGCATCATTAGTGAAATGTGTGGTCAAGCATTGTCATGAAGAATGATTGGCCCTCCTCTGTTGACCAGTCTTGGGTGGGGGAGTTGCAGTTTTTTGTTCATTTTGGCAATTTCATGGCAATATGTTTCTGGGTTTTATGAAGTTATAGTGGATGAGTCCAATAGTACACCACCAAACAGTCACCATAACCATCTTTTTGAAGAGCTTGGGTTTAGAGAGAAGGTTTTCAGGACTTCATTTTGGTCCAACCTTTGCAAAGAATGTTTTTTTAAGATTGTACAGAATCCACTTTTCATCGCAAATTTCAATATGGTCAAGAAATGGATTGGCCTGGTTATGAAGAAGAAGCAATGAGGAAATTTCATAGCTCATTTTCTGATTTTCATTCAAATCGTGTGGTACCCATTATTTTGCTGTTTTGATTTTCCGATCGCATGCCAATGATTGTGGGTAGTTTTCTGGCTAACTTGAAGTTCTTTTGCCAGTTCTATCTTTCTTAAAGACGGCCTTTAATTGATGTGGATCTGTCTCAAAGACAGCCTTCAATTGACCATCATCTCTGACAGATGGGTGTCCACTACACTCACAATCTTCAAGGCTCAGGTCTCCGCTGCGAAATCGTTTAAACCATTTTCAAGCTGACCACTCACTGGTCATTTCTTCACCAAACGTTTCTTTGATATCACAAGCAGTTTCAGCTGCTTAATGCCCCTTTTTGAAGTTGAATAGCAAAATTGCTCAAATATTGCACTTTGATAGTTCCATTTCAGATGATTGTAACAACAGGGAAAAAATATCAATGTTATGCATTTGGTAAGTCTATGTCTGTATTATCAAACAATTACAAAACAATGTTTAAAAAAAATTCAAAACTCTGCAAAAATCCGGTACTAATTCTACATGGTTCAAAACGTTGGTTACTTTTACTCAACACACACACACACACATATACAGACAGACGCATATTCTCAGTTTTATATATATATATATATATATATATATATATATATATATCATCATCATCATCGTCGTTTAACGTTCGCTTTCCATGCTAGCATGGGTTGGACGATTTGACTGAGGACTGGTGAAACCAGATGGCTACACCAGGCTCCAATCTGATTTGGCAGAGTTTCTACACCTGGATGCCCTTCCTAACACCAACCACTCAGAGAGTGTAGTGGGTGCTTTTATGTGCCACCGGTACGAAGGCCAGTCAGGCGGTACTGGCAACGGCCACACTCAAAATGGTGTATTTTATGTGCCACCCGCACAAGAGCCAGTCCAGGGGCACTGGCAACGATCTCGATCGAAAGTCCTTACACATTCCGTGGGCACAAGTGCCAGAAAGGCAACGCTGGGCACAAGTGCCAGAAAGGCAACGCTGGGCACAGGTGCCATCACGATTTCGCTTGCCCCAATAAGTCTTCGCAAGCTGAGTTTCGTGTTCAATGAAGGAGACGACGTTGGCATGGGTGCCAGTCGTCGAATTTTACTCGATTTCGATTTCACTTGCCTCAACAGGTCTTCGCAAGTGGAGTTTAGTGTCCAATGAAGGAAGGTACGCATAAGTGGACTGGCTGAGGCCTTAGATTTAGGTCTCACTTGGCTTGCCGGGTCTTCTCACGCACAGCATATTTCCAATTGGCAGAGTTTCTACAGCTGGATGCCCTTCCTAATGCCAACCACTCAGAGAGTGTAGTTGGTGCTTTTACGTGCCATCGGCACAAAGGCCAGTCAGGCGGTACTGACAACGACCACGCTCAAAATGGTGTATTTTATGTGCCACCCATACAAGAGCTAGTCCAGGGGCACTGGCAACGATCTCTCTCGAAAGTCCTTACACATGCCGCGGGCACAAGTGCCAGAAAGGCGACGCTGGGCACAGGTGCCTTCCCGATTTCGCTTTCACTTGCCCCAATAAGTCTTTGCAAGCTGAGTTTCATGTCCAATGAAGGAGATGATATATACATACATACATACATACATACATACATATATATATATAAATATATATATATATATATATATATATATATATATATATATATATATATATGATATATATACATACATACATATATATACATATATATATCTATATGTATCTATCTATCTATCTATCTATATATATATATATATATATATATATATATATATATATATATATATATATATATATATATATATATATATATATATATATTATATATATACATATATATACAGAGATATGTAATGGTATTGAATACAATTATAGATGTGAAATATGTCTAGCCACTCAAAGTCTTCACTTTACAATATACACAGATTGAAATCAGGAAAAGTGGACTGGCCAAAAATTCATAAAATCATTAAGATAATTTTGGATTGATCAATTTCTAGTGGCTAAATGTATTTGGTATCTATTTTCAGCATATAGTCATGGTAGCTTCTGTGCCCTTAATTATAATTGTATTCTATACAATTATATATCTCTGTATATGAATTTTACCTAAAAGGTGATTTTTTTATATGCTGGGCACTGATGCAACTCATTAATTTTAATGATTTTATCCTTTAATTATGTTTACACACATACACACACACACACACACTATATATATGTATATATAAATAACCTTCGAGCAGATAGTCAGCAGCGCCGCCTGGCTAAGGCTTGGCTACTCTGCATTGACAAGGGGCAACACCCTGAAACTAGTCTAGTCTGCAGATGCCAAACCAGCAGGGGGACACTGCTGACCTCCCCTGTTCGAAGGTTATAAAGGACACAGGTTTCGTGTGTCACATAGCTAGCTAGAGGCGATGGCTTCTTGGAGCTAATTCACGGCAGCTTTCGTCCTAATTTTGGGACTGCCATGTTGGCTTGGCGATAACTATTAATTTCCAGTACCGCTGCCGTAGTCTCCTTTAGAGAGACTTAGAAATATTAATAACTCTATTTCTGAAAACCAGTGGATAGATTCCACTGAAATTAGATAAATAACCTTCGAGCAGATAGTCAGCAGCGCCGCCTGGCTAAGGCTTGGCTACTCTGCATTGACAAGGGGCAACACCCTGAAACTAGTCTAGTCTGCAGATGCCAAACCAGCAGGGGGACACTGCTGACCTCCCCTGTTCGAAGGTTATAAAGGACACAGGTTTCGTGTGTCACATAGCTAGCTAGAGGCGATGGCTTCTTGGAGCTAATTCACGGCAGCTTTCGTCCTAATTTTGGGACTGCCATGTTGGCTTGGCGATAACTATTAATTTCCAGTACCGCTGCCGTAGTCTCCTTTAGAGAGACTTAGAAATATTAATAACTCTATTTCTGAAAACCAGTGGATAGATTCCACTGAAATTAGATAAATAACCTTCGAGCAGATAGTCAGCAGCGCCGCCTGGCTAAGGCTTGGCTACTCTGCATTGACAAGGGGCAACACCCTGAAACTAGTCTAGTCTGCAGATGCCAAACCAGCAGGGGGACACTGCTGACCTCCCCTGTTCGAAGGTTATAAAGGACACAGGTTTCGTGTGTCACATAGCTAGCTAGAGGCGATGGCTTCTTGGAGCTAATTCACGGCAGCTTTCGTCCTAATTTTGGGACTGCCATGTTGGCTTGGCGATAACTATTAATTTCCAGTACCGCTGCCGTAGTCTCCTTTAGAGAGACTTAGAAATATTAATAACTCTATTTCTGAAAACCAGTGGATAGATTCCACTGAAATTAGATAAATAACCTTCGAGCAGATAGTCAGCAGCGCCGCCTGGCTAAGGCTTGGCTACTCTGCATTGACAAGGGGCAACACCCTGAAACTAGTCTAGTCTGCAGATGCCAAACCAGCAGGGGGACACTGCTGACCTCCCCTGTTCGAAGGTTATAAAGGACACAGGTTTCGTGTGTCACATAGCTAGCTAGAGGCGATGGCTTCTTGGAGCTAATTCACGGCAGCTTTCGTCCTAATTTTGGGACTGCCATGTTGGCTTGGCGATAACTATTAATTTCCAGTACCGCTGCCGTAGTCTCCTTTAGAGAGACTTAGAAATATTAATAACTCTATATATATATATATATATATATATATATGTATGTATGTATGTATTGGGGAAAACAAGAAGAAAATGGAGAATAAATCGATGTAATTAGTAATTTATTTGTATACTCTCTCTTTTACTCTTTTACTTGTTTCAGTCATCTGACTGTGGCCATGCTGGAGCACCGCCTTTTAGTTGAGCAAATCGACCCTAGGACTTATTCTTTGGAAGCCTAGTACTTATTCTATCGGCTTTTTTGCCGAACCGCTAAGTTATGGGGGCATAAGCACACCAGCATCGGCTGTCAAGCGATGTTGGGGGAACAAACACAGACACAAACATATACACACACACACATATATATATACATATATACGACGGGCTTCTTTCAGTTTCCGTCTACCAAATTCACTCACAAGGCTTTGGTGGGCCCGAGGCTATAGTAGAAGACACTTATCCAAGGTGCCACGCAGTGGGAATGAACCCGGAACCATGTGTTTGGTAAGCAAGCTACTTACCACACAGCCACTCCTGTGCCTATGTTACAGAAAGCTTACAATTTACAAAAAATAATAACATTACAAATAAATTGATTAGTTAAGGAAGTTATGAAAATTGATAAAAATTAGAAACCCATCAATCAAACACTTTCTATACATAGCTTTTAACCTTTAACCCACTAATACTCTTTACTTCCCTCAAAACAGAATATGATTACCTAAATTAAATGAGCTCCATATGAACCCCGAAGAAATCCTACCACCATATAGTTAGAATGTGGTAACTTTCTTGGCATTAAACAAGATGTTTTAAAATTCCCATCAACTAGGTGATAGGTCTGAAACATATATGTAGGTTCTTTTTTATTTTAATTTATTTTCCTCTGAGCTTTCAACTTCTAGTCAGTTTATTTGTAATGTTATTTTTTTTAAAATCTGTAACATACAAATAAATTATTAATTACATCCATTTATTCTCCATTTTCTTCTTCATGTCTCCCCAATATTGATATTTTCAATAATCCTGGATGCGGATTAAACCAGTAGAATATCTTGGATTATATAATCCCCAATGAGGATATAACTTCATCAAATTAACTAAATGTATATATATATATAATATATTTACATATATAATATATATATGTATGTATGTATATATATGATATTTATACAGACACACGCATATATGTATATATATCATCATCATCATCATCGTTTAACGTCCGCTTTCCATGCTAATATATATATATATGTATATATATATATAAGATATATATAATGATATTTATACTCGAGGTATTTCGTGTTGCAAGACAGTGTAGGAGAGAGAATAGTGATGTCGTAGGAGAGAAATGTGTTCGCATGGATGATGGTACGCTTGCACTAAATGAGGCTGCAAAGAAAGAGGTCTGGAGATGCCACTACGATAGATTGCTTAATAAAGAGAATGAATGGGAGGAAGAGAGCCTGCCGTATGTCGACCCAACAGAGGGACCAGCTATCCGAGTTGACAGTACCATGGTAGATAAAGCAATTAAGAGTATGAAGACTGGGAAAGCCCCCGGCCCATCAGGAATCACTGCAGAGATGCTCAAAATATCTGGCAGTGTTGGCTACAGCCTAGTCACCCGTATTACGAACCAGGTGATACACGAAGGAGTCATACCCAATGACTGGTGTAGCAGCACCATAGTCAACTGCTACAAAGGTAAAGGTGACGCTTTAGATACAAATAATTACAGAGGTATCAAGTTGTTAGATCAGGTAATGAAAGTCACGGAGAGGGTCATAGCCCAACTAATTAGGGAGCGAATCAATTTAGATGAGGTGCAGTTTGGGTTTGTGCCAGGTAAAAGCACCACTGATGCCATATTTCTAGTGAGACAGCTGCAGGAGAAATACCTAGCCAAGGATAAACCTCTGTATCTGGCCTTCATTGACATGGAGAAAGCCTTTGACAGGGTCCCCCGATCCCTTATCTGGTGGTCAATGAGGAAACTTGGGATAGAAGAATGGTTAGTGAGAGCTGTGCGAGCCATGTGCAGAGATGCTGCCAGTAAGGTGAGGGTTGGAAATGAGTACAGTAATGAATTCCGGGTAGAGGTAGGGGTCCACCAAGGTTCTGTCCTCAACCCCCTCCTATTTATCATAGTACTCCAGGCGATCACAGAGGAATTCAAGACAGGTTGCCCCTGAGAGTTCCTCTATGCTGATGACCTTGCACTAATTGCTGAGTCACTATCAGAACTAGAGGAGAAGTTTCAGGTGTGGAAGCAAGGACTAGAATTGAAGGGCCTTAGAGTCCAGCTAACTAAAACCAAAATCCTAATAAGTAGGAAGGTAGATAAAACACAAACCCCTTCAGGTAGATGGCCTTGCTCAGTATGTAGAAAAGGAGTAGGTACTAACTCTATAAGATGTACCCGGTGCAAGCTATGGACACATAAGAGGTGCAGCAATATCAAAGGTAGATTAACTAGTAAGTTAGTTTTTGTATGTGGCAGATGTTCAGGTGCAATAAACACTGTAAACAAACAGGAAACAACTTCTATCTCATTCCAGGGAGAAAAACTAGAGGTAGTCAATGGCTTCCACGATCTGGGTGACCAAGTTAGTAGTGGGGCTGGGTGCACTGAAAGTGTAGCTGCTAGAATAAGAATAGCCTGGGCAAAGTTTAGAGAGCTCTTACCTCTGCTGGCGACAAAGGGACTCTCACTCAGAGTAAAAGGCAGACTGTATGACGCATGTGTATGAACAGCCATGCTACATGGCAGTGAAACATGGGCTGTGACTGCTGAGGACATGTGTAAGCTCGCAAGGAATGAAGCCAGTATGCTCCGTTGGATGTGTAATGTCAGTGTGCATACCCGTCAGAGTGTAAGTATCTTGAGAGAAAAGCTGAACATAAGAAGCATCAGTTGTGGTGTGCAAGGGAGGCGATTGCACTGGTATGGACATGTGGTGAGAATGGATGAGGATAGCTGCGTGAAAAAGTGCCACACCCTAACAGTTGAGGGAACCCGTGGAAGAGGTAGGCCCAGGAAGACCTGGGCTGAGGTGGTGAGGCAAGACCTTCGAACATTGGGCCTCACCGAGGCGATGACTACTGACCGAGATCTTTGGAAATGTGCTGTGCGTGAGAAGACCCGGCAAGCCAAGTGATATCGTTGCCAGTGCCCCTGGACTGGCACTTGTGCGAGTGGCACATAAAAGACACCATTTTGAGTGTGGCCGTTGCCAGTACGGCCTGACTGGCCTTCGTGCGGGTGACACGTAAAAGCACCCACTACACTCTCTGAGTGGTTGGCGTTAGGAAGGGCATCCAGCTGTAGAAACTCTGCCAAATTAGATTGGAGCCTGGTGTTGCCATCCGGTTTCACCAGTCCTCAGTCAAATCGTCCAACCCATGCTAGCATGGAAAGCGGACGTTAAACGATGATGATGATGATGATATTTATGTATATGATTTTATATATATATAACATATCTATCTATTTAAGTATGTATATATATATATACTAGCAGTATAACCCGACGTTGTCCGGGTGTGACTTATTATGCCATCTACGATAAGTCTTGCTAGGTGAAAATCAACTGCAAAAAAAAGCCTTACAACGAAAAACCCTTATGATGTAAATATGTTCATAATTCAAAAGACGATGAAATTAATAGGGAAAGTCTGAAGGCTGTTTTGCGTAACATTATTAAGCGTACGTAAATTTCATCCGTCTAATTGACTATAGAAATGCTTGTGCAAAACAACTTTTTGCGCTGCCCTGATTATACATAGCAGGGTAATCCCTTTTAGCAGGAGCTAGGATGGCAATTTCTGATGAAGCAATTGCTGGCGATCTGTTGCTACACAGTTCTGCCAGAATTCTATCAGATTGGGCAGTAGATGTTGATGCACCATTTTGCATTATGTTCAAAGTAGCTTCTGGAATGTGGTGAATTGCTGCAGTCTGTTGCTGTCATTTTAAACCTGTTGCTTTCTTTCCCCAGCAAACTCCCTTCTTTGGAGGCATAATCTATGTATATATTAAACAGAACAACAAAAGTTATAATAGATGGCAGGGTCGGTAGTTTTCACATTTCTGTAATTTTTCAGATTAAGACCCACATGATTACCCAACCCTAACTCTAAAACCCTAAACCTAACCCTAACACTAATGCTAAACCCTAACCTTAACCCTAAACCCTAACCCTGACCCTAAAACCCTAACCCTAACACCCTAGTGAAAATCGTGGTATATTTACAAAACATTGATGAACATGAGTTATATTGTAGTGAATGAATGTGTGTACTTCCACGTGTATGCGTTTGAGAGAGTGAGAGAGAATAACAAAAGAGGAAGAGGGAGAGAGAGGGGGAGAAAGGAACAGAGAACGGGAGCAATGAAGAGAGAGAAAGAGAGGAAGGGAGAATGGAAGACAGTTATAAAATAATAATGCGTGCGCGTGTTTATATTAGAAAGACAGAAAGTAAATCTTATATCTATAATCTTGATGTGTTTATGCGTATGTTGTTGTCACAGATCACGTATATGTGATTGTGTGTGTTTACACGTATCGATGTTATGAAGAATAGGTAAAAAATACAAAGAGGAAAGTTTAATCTATGACTTTGTATGTATCACTTTCTCTCTCTCTCTCTCTCTTTCCCTCTTTTACTCTTACTCTCTATATTATATATTGAGCGCATGATTGATGTGTAAGAACGCCGGTACAGGTAGAAGGGAAGAAATATAAAAGTTGCCAGAAACAACAGCCAAATCTCCCTTAAATCACACAAAGTAAACAGAAATTTAAAAATCTAATTACTGCACTGGAAAGTTCACATTGAGAAAATTCCATTGATGTAAAAACTTTTATGAAAAAGTAGAAAATGTGGATTTCTATAAACTTTTAAAAAAGCTTCACACAGACACACATCTTCAGCTTTATTATATAAGATAAAGTAAGATAAGATGATATATATACATATACATATATGTGTGTATATGGGTATATATATATATATATATATATATATATATATATATATATATATATATATATATATATATAAATATATATATATATATATATGTTTATATATATATATATATGACTGAGATTTGAAACAGCTAGATGTGCCAAAATATTTGTTGTAATTAATAAAAGTTTTTGTATCTTCCATCTTCCGTCATTAATTTAGCATATACATATATATGTATGTATATGTGTGTGTGTGTATATATATATATATATATATATATATATATATATATATATATATATATATATATATATATATATAGATCAAAACAGTTTGATTAAAATTCATTGGTACTCTTGAGTTTCAAGCATGATGCTAGTCGTCAGCCATTTTGAATTTGAATGACAAGTTGATTGTTATTACCATAAGGTGGGCTGTGATTGGGGGGTTGGTAAACATTGGGGATTGGTAAATGGCAGTCCTCGTCATGGGGTTGGTTGGTAGCAGTGACCTGGGCACAGGCGGAGCAGAGTAGCAGCTGGTGCTATGGTGCTATATCTGGTGTGTCAGCAGTCAGAGGCCTGAAATTTGCCAGAAGGGCATATCTCTGGTAACAGCAATACAACAAATCATATTTCTTGTGATGGATACTACAGGTTGTTGGAGGATATGCAGTTTTCCACGGAGGCAGAGCTGGGAGTTGGGGGGCGCCTGGTGAATATGGTGGTGCTCTGTCAATAATAGTCCACTTGATGCTGGGTATTTCATCTTAGACATCATGGAGTCTCTAGAGAAAATGAGACAGGGAAGTAGAGTTCTCTCTGTCCCTGGATCTGAACAGGTGCATATGCTGGGAGTATCTTCTCTTGAAGTCATTAGCTGTCATACCAGTATACTGCCTAGTAATGCCATCGGATGACATTACTAGGCACTAAGGGTGGCATTACGAGCCACTAGGTGTGGCTCTGTATACTACAGCCCTTGAGAAACAAGATCTTTCTACAGGGCACATGGTGTGGTTCTGAAAGTTGCACGTTGGGGTTGGAGTGGTGTGCATGCATTTTTATGTCTGTTGATGCATGCAATGTTGTCTATGCAGGAGTAGCTCACCTTGACATTATAGGGGTTGAAAAGTTTGTAATACTTATGGTCTCTGGGGAAGTGTTTCTTAATTAATGATAGGAAGACTCTATCTATGTTAGTGGAAGCTTCTAGATTGAAAGGGGGTTATAACATACGATTTTCCTTCTCCTAATCCTTTTGTGGTGAGGACGGTGTTTCGGAGTTGTCCACATAAGTGAGCTTCTCAGTAAACCTGCTCCTAGCCAAAGTATTGTTGTAGTCGGGGGCAGCCCAGTTAAAGAGCTCTCTATTAGCCAAGATATTAGACAGTTGTTTACTAATGTCTGGAACCAGGTTTCTAATTAAAGTAGGGAGATGGTTTGAGCTCTTGTGGATGTCTACTGTATCCTCATTAGGCTTACTGTACAGATAATACTTTCCCATACTGAGATCTAAGGTTACGTCCAACAAATCGACTGTAGTCAGATTGGTGGTAACCATTATTGACTGGCCAGACTCATTAAATATTTCTATCAAGTCTTTCCTAAACCTGTCCATGGTGTGGGCTGAAATTGCCGACCTCATCAGCTTATACATCTTGCATACCCTCAAGAGACGCACCCACCCATGTAGGTCAGGCATCTATAAGGACAACAGCCTGACTATCTCAAGCCATATGAATGGTCACACCACGGACAGGGATACTTGAGTACGTGCACGTGCATACACACTGGTATGCATGCGTACATGCATGTGAATATACATATGTACATATAAATCAATATGCATGTGTGTGTAAGTGTGTGCATATGTGTGTGTGTTTGTCTAAGTGCATGCATATATGTGTGTGCTGACATGCATGCTCATGTACAGATGCACACCCTCACATCAATATACACATGCATGCATAACTATATGAGCGCATCTACACACCCACATATAGAACTATATAATTGCAAATGCTGCCCCTTTCTACTTCCAGCCAACAACCTGACTGATTTCTAGTTGCCACATGGTCTATTTCCTGTCCTCTGCATGGTCAATTTCTTGTTCACCATGCGGTATTTTCCAACTAACTGTTACCTGTATACCAATTTCAAACCACGACACCACATAACCTTCCTCAACCAATCGCAACCTACCTAACAGTAATAATAATCAACTTCTGTCATTCAAATTCAAAATGGCTGACGACTAGCATCACACTTGAAACTCAAGAGTACCAACGAATTTTAATCAAACTGTTTTGATCCATACATGCATACATGTAACTACCAATAAATTGGTTGAGTGCCCTTCTTTCCTTTGTCCACTCACTCATGTATATATATATATATATATATATATATATATATATATATATATAAAATTTGCAGTAAACAGAAAATAGAGAAGAAATATTGATCAACAACAATTGACATATGTCAATTATTATTTTTTAATTCAATACAAATAGACATAGATGGGATAAAGTCTATTTGTATTGAATCAAAAAATAATAATTGATGTAAGTCAGTTGTTGTTGATCAATTTTCTGTTTATTTTCAATTTGATTCATAATAAGCTCATGTTTATCTTTGTTATTACCTGTAATAATTTATGAGCATAATATGCTTACATATGTATGTCCAGGGTTAACAGGCAATTATACCGGTAGTATAACGGATTCTATTATTCCTTATTTCAACTGAATTTTGTCAGTGAACATATCTATATATATATATATATATATATATATATATATATATATATAAATTTATAATCAATTATTAATTATAATTGAGGGTACAGGCATTGCTAGAAATAAGAGTAAAAGAATATTCAGATAAGGTACCATTTCATGGAAAATACAAGCTGCAAAAATCAACGGATGAGCAAGATTTAACTTACCATTGCATTTGGAAATTGCAAATGAGGATCACAGTTATCCCTGTATCACAGGACTTTGAGCTTTGAGATATTTTCCTTAGTTCTGATTAGTAGGCCTCACTGTTAGCCAAGGGTTAAATTTATTCTCGCTTTTATACCTGTTAAAATTGTTGAAAGACCAGTGACAAATACAAACGATATTAGTCTATAATTGTACATAAATAAATAAAGATATTATTATTATTATCAACAAATAATAACAATAATAAAATAAGTGGCCAGCAAGCATCAAAGCCAAAATTTAGAAATTTATAATTAATTATTAATTATATTTGAGGGTACATGAAGTACCAGTGTTGCTAGCAATAAGAGTTGAAAAATACTCAAATAAACGCCTGTTTCACCGAAAATACAAAAGGCTGAGGAAAATCGAGGGATGAGCAAAATTTAACTTACCATTGTAGCTGAAAGTTGCAAATGAAGATCACAGATATTCCTATATCACGTGATTTCAAGCTTTCTCATATATATATATATAATTAACATAATATGGTAAAAATTCGATATTAATTAATATCAATTTAATACCAGGAAACTAGCACATTAAAAGAATCAGAAGATTCATGAAAAAATTTTTTGGGAGATCCTAAAACGATTATAGTAGTTGTGTATATAAGATTGACCAGTGACCGGTCTGTTAATATGCTCGAAGAAGCTCACTTAAAAAATTCTCAAATACGGATTCAGCAGAGCAAAAACAGGCGGGCTAGACCAGTGAAAATTGTACATACCTCGATTATCTGCAGACTATAGTTTCAAAATCAATACTTCCAAAATAAAAGTATCTATTTATCATCAGTACAGATTGCCGATATAATCGAATAGAATCTCGTGCTAGTTGTCTTCAACCAGTGAAAACGTGCACGTGATTCTATCAATTATAAAGATTAAAATTCAAAAGTCTTAGTTTTGGCGCGCTGAATCCGGAAAATATCTCTGCAGAAAATAATTTCTGCTTTGAATTTACCAACTTTGAAAAATGTGATTATGGTTAATTAACATAATATGGTAAAAATTCGATATTAATTAATATCAATTTAATACCAGGAAACTAGCACATTAAAAGAATCAGAAGGTTCATGAAAAAATTTTTTGGGAGATCCTAAAACGATTATAATAGTTGTGTATATAATATTGACCAGTGACCGGTCTGTCAATATGCTAGAAGAAGCTCACTTAAAAAATTCTCAAATACGGATTCAGCGGAGCAAAATTTGAGAATTTTTTAAGTGAGCTTCTTCTAGCATATTGACAGACTGGTCACTGGTCAATCTTATATACACAACTACTATAATCATTTTAGGATCTCGAAAAAAATTTAATCTTTATAATGGATAGAATGACGTGCACGTTTTCACTGGTTGAAGACAACTAGCACGAGATTCTGTTCGATTATATCGGCAATCTGTACTGATGATAAATAGATAATTTTATTTTGGAAGTATTGATTTTGAAACTATAGTCTGCAGATAATCGAGGTATGTACAATTTTCACTGGTCTAGCCCACCTGTTTTTGCTCCGCTGAATCCGTATTTGAGAATTTTTTAAGTGACCTTCTTCTAGTATATATATATATATATATATATATATATATATATATATATATATATATATATATACACATATATATACACACATATATATATATATATATATCATCATCATCATCGTCGTTTAACGTCCGCTTTCCATACTAGCATGGGTTGGACGATTTGACTGAGGACTGGTGAAACCAGATGGCTACACCAGGCTCCAATCTGATTTGGCAGAGTTTCTACGGCTGGATGCCCTTCCTAACGCCAACCACTCAGAGAGTGTAGTGGGTGCATTTACGTGCCACCGGCACGAAGGCCACTCAGGCGGTACTGGCAACGGCCACGCTCAAAATGGTGTATTTTATGTGCCACCCGCACAAGAGCCAGTCCAGATGCACTGGCAATGATCTCGCTTGAAAGTCCTTACACATGCCATGGGTACAAGTGCCAGAAAGGCGATGCTGGGCACAAGTGCCAGAAAGGCGATGTTGGGCACAGGTGCCATCACGATTTCGCTTTCGCTTGCCCCAATAAGTCTTCGCAAGCTGAGTTTCACATGCCAATGAAGGAGATGACATTGGCATGGGTGCCAGTCGTCGAATTTAACTCGATTTCGATTTCACTTGCCTCAACAGGTCTTCGCAAGTGGAGTTTAGTGTCCAATGAAGGAAGGTACGCATAAGTGGACTGGCTGAGGCCTTAGATTTAGGTCTCACTTGGCTTGCCGGGTCTTCTCACGCACAGCATTTGGCAGAGTTTCTACAGCTGGATGCCCTTCCTAACGCCAACCACTCATAAGTGTGTGTGTGTGTGTGTATATATATGAAAGATATGATATATATATGTGTGTGTGTGTAAGTGTGTGTGTGTATATATATATATATATGTATATATATATATATATATATGTATATGTATATGTATGTATATGTACATGTATATATGTGTGTATGTATATGTATGTGTGTTGTATTTGTATGTATGTGTGTATGTGTATGTGTATATATATATATGTGTGTATGTATATGTGTGTATGTATATATGGATAAGTATACGGGTAAAGTGTGTGTATGTATGCATATGTATACGGGTAAAGGAACGGGTAATATAGTATAGTAAAGAGAAATAAACAAAATAATTAATTAATCTAGTGGAAATTCACAGGAGAGCAATAAAAATAGAAAATTAAGGAGTTATCTCCCCTATAATAACAAAGATGAAATCTAACGAGATTCTAAGGATTTAATGATCGTTATGTATGTGTTTTTTCATGTTTTGTTAGGTTGGTAACCACTCCTGAAGAAGTGCCAAATGTCTAAATCCAATGGACCAGTCACTGGATAAGTTTGGCACAGAAATGTTAACACAGAGTGGTGAATAAATCGATATATCAAGTTTGAAGTCTCTGTCTCTTTTGAATATGAAAATTTAAAAGTTAAAAACCTTATTAATATAAATATAAACTGTGAGAACGACCCTTAAGGAATCTAGCTAATGATCCCCTAAGGTAAGTTCTTATGCTATATTGGTAACGGTTGCTACATCCTCTGGAAAATTATTATATATATATATATATATATATATATATATATATATATATATATATATATATATATATACATACATATATACATATTATATATGTATATATATTATATTTATATCATAATCGTCATCATCGTCATTTAACGTCCGTCTTCCATACTAATATATATATATATATATATATATATAATAATAATATAGATTTAATCAGAAGATTAAATGTGGTACTTAAAATGTTTGAGGCACCAGAATTTGGTAGGATAAAAACCAAAAACAAAATCAAGAGATTTGTTGAATAAAATTTGAAGTTAAGCAACAAAAATTCAGTAGGTTATAGCAGTACATACGTTTCGTACAAGCTCCATTTATTCATGTAGTGAGAACACCACAGAAAATACAATGAAAATGTACTCCTCAGCTTCATAATGGAATTTCATTTTAGAAAGTCATTTTGAAGATGTTTCTAAAATGAAATTCCATTATGCAGCTGAGGAGTACATTTTCATTGTATTTTCTGTGGTGTTCTCACTACATGAATAAATGGAGCTTGTATGAAACGTACGTACTGCTATAACCTATTGAATTTTTGTTGCTTAACTTCAAATATATATATATATATATATATATATATATATATATCAGGTCATCCCATAAGTTGTGTCCGATTTTACCTTTTTTAAAATTGAATGAAATTTAATAGTATTTTAGAATGACTAATGGAATTAAAAATTATTTTTATGCATTTGTGTACATTTAAACTAATTAAATATTATTTTACAGAATAATAGAATTAAAATTTCTTTCATTAAAACCCTTTCTAACATGCACGTATCCAAAGAGCATTTGAGGCACATAATGCTTTATGAGTACAAAAAAGGTAACTCTGCAGCCAAAGCAACTCGAAACATATTCTCAGTTTATGAGAAAGGATACTTGAATGAAAGAACTTACAGAAAATGGTTTTCAAAATTCAGAAGTGGAGATTTCAGCCTTGAAGATGAAGATCAAACAGGACTCCAGTTGAGTTTGATGATAAGCTCTTTGAGGCATTGCTTGAAGAAAATCCTGCATTATCAGTTGAAGAATTGGCAATAAAGCTTAGTTCAAACCATACAACTGTTCATCGTCATCTTCAACAACTTGGAAAGGTTCCTAAACTTGGAAAATGAGTGCTTCAGGAATTGTTTGAAAGCAACCGCAAATCCCGAGTTGACATCTGCTCTTTTCTCCATTCTCACGAACTCATTTCACCCTTTTTGGATAGACTTGTGACTGGTGATGAAAAATAGATCTTCTATCAAAATGTTAAACATTGTAAACAGTGACTTGGTAAAAGGGAAAAAGCTCAACCACAACCGAGAACGGAACTTCATGGAGAAAAAGTTCTTCTCTCTATCTGGTGGGATTGCAAAGGAGTAATTTTACTTTAAATTGTTACCACCTAATGCAATAATCAATGCTCAAGTCTACTGTCAGCAATTAGAGCATTTGAACCAAGCTTTGAAGAAAAAAGACCCGCTTTAGTGAATCGAAAAGGAGTGATGTTTCATCGAGACAATGTGCGACCCCACACTGCAAGGATCACATCACAGAAGATCGAAGAACTTGGTTGGGAAAAAATTCCTCACCTACCTTATTCTCCAGACCTTGCTCCTTCAGACTACCATTTGTTTCATAGTTTACAGAATCATTTGAGGACATAACTTTTGCAAGCCAGGAGGAAGTCGAAACTGACATTTCAGAGTTCTTTGCATTGAAACCAAAAGAGTTTTACATTGATGGGATTAAAAAGCTTGTAAATAGATGGAAGGAAGTCATAGATAATCCGGGAAAGTACATTGATGATTAAATTTCAATTAAATATAACATTTGATCACTTGTTTTCTTTATTCAAAATTCGGACAGAACTTATGGGATGACCTGATATATATATATATAATATATATAAGGCAAATAAGAAAATGGAGATGATAATCAATCAACAAACATCAGCCTGTAAACATTCATTTATATCTATTTATTGATTACAGTCAAATGTATAAGTGATCAAAATAAACAAATGAAATGAGCAAATAAACGAGTAAATAAATAAATAAGTAAATATAAATAAATGAATAAGAATAAATGAGTGAACAAATACTAAACTCTTACAGCAGTTTCTACTATGGGGTTGCCCAATCTGCCAAGTTTTCCACATCATGCCAGTAATATACAGGGATTATACAAAGGTTGAACAAACAATGGACACGGGTTGGACAATGATTGTGCCCCAATGCTTCATCAGAGAGACCATAATGTTAGGAATTTAACATGTGAGGAAGTTAGGTAAAATAATACAATAAAATGATAACATAATAGAAATAGTAAGGAATGGTGTAAACGTCAATTCCAAGGTGATATCCATAAGCTATGGTAAGGAAAGTCACTTCCATGAGTAATTTCCACAGGTTATGAAAGTTACATCTTATTTCAATTTTACTAGGGGAAATAGCGAGGGTAAGACATCGTGGAGTGAGTTTAATGGGATGGTTCATATCACAGGGTTCAAAAGCTAGAGGCTAACTACTATTTAATAGAGCATCATAAAAGTAATGTTCCTTGTGCCATTCAGTAACAACTTTGAAATTTTAAGGTGTTTCCATTATTTTGTCCAACCCCTGTATATATATTATACACACACACACATATATATATATATATATATATATATATATATATATATATATGATATATATAATTTGACGAAATAGAGGGGAATGTAGCTTCACACAATGTAGAAGACAACTGGATGTTTCTACGGGACAACCTGCTGAGGGCCACTGACCAGATCTGTGGATGGTACAAAGTCCCTTCTCGACCGAAAATAACGTGGTGGTGGAACAATATTGTCGACAGGGCAATTAGGGAAAAGAAACAGGCCTGGAAGGACTGGAAGAACAGTGGTAGCAGGGAATTGTATCAGACTGCTAGAAGGGAAGCTAGGCGACAAGTTTATTTAGCCAGAGAGAAGGCAGATAAGAAAAAGTTTGCCAATGTTCTGCACCATGAGGACCAAAGACTTGACATATTTCGTGTTGCAAGACAGTGTGTGAGAGAGAATCGTGATGTCGTGGGAGAGAAATGTGTTCGCATGGATGATGGTATGCTTGCATTAAACGAGGCTGCAAAGAAAGAGGTCTGGAGATGCCACTATGATAGATTGCTCAATAAAGAGAATGAATGGGAGAAAGAGAGTCTGCCGTATGTTGACTCAACAGAGGGACCAGCTATTCGAGTTGACAGTACCATGGTAGATAAAGCAATCAAGAGTATGAAGACAGGGAAGGCCCCCGGCCCATCTAGAATCACTGCAGAGATGCTCAAAATATCTGGCAGTGTCGGCTATAGCCTAGTCACCCGTATTGTTAATCAGGTGATACACGAAGGAGTTATACCGAATGACTGGTGTAGCAGCACCATAGTCAACTGCTATAAAGGTAAAGGTGACGCTTTAGATACAAATAATTACAGAGGTATCAAGTTGTTAGATCAGGTAATGAAAGTCACGGAGAGGGTCATAGCCCAACTAATTAGGGAGAGAGTCAGTTTAGATGAGATGCAGTTTGGGTTCGTGCCTGGGAAAAGCACCACTGATGCTACATTTCTGGTAAGACAGCTGCAGGAGAAATACCTAGCCAAGGATAAACCTCTATACCTGGCTTTCGTTGACATGGAGAAAGCCTTTGACAGGGTCCTCCGATCCCTCATCTGGTGGTCAATGAGGAAACTTGGGATAGAATAATGGCTAGTGAGAGCTGTGCGAGCCATATACAGAGACGCTGTCAGTAAAGTGAGGGTTGGCAGTGAGTACAGTGTAGAATTCCGGGTAGAGGTAGGGGTCCACCAAGGTTCTGTCCTCAGCCCCCTCCTATTTATTGTAGTCCTCCAGGCTATAACAGAGGAATTCAAGACAGGAGGCTCCTGGGTTCTCCTCTATGCTGATGACCTTGCACTAATTGCTGAGTCACTATCAGAACTAGAAGAGAAGTTTCAGGTGTGGAAGCAAGGACTAGAATCGAAGGGCCTTAGAATCAACCTAGCTAAAACCAAAGTCTTAATAAGTAGGAAGGTAGAAAAATCACAAACACCTTCAGGTAGATGGCCCTGCTCGATCTGTAGAGAAGGTATAGGTAGAAACTCTATAAGATGTACCCAGTGCAAGCTATGGACACATAAGAGGTGCAGCAATATCAAAGGAAGGTTAACTAGGAAGTTAGTTTTTGTATGTGGCAGATGTTCAGGAGCAATAAAAACTCAAAATTCATCATGGTTTCCTTCTCTCTGGTTCTGAAGGTTCTCAGGATCCAGCCAACCATCTGAACTTTGTTGCCATCTTGGTAATCTGCACTTGGAAAGCGGTATCATCAATCATGTCGATACCCAGGTCATGCACTGATTTACGTTCTGGGATTGTAATCCCTGCCTGGGCTAGTGTACCGTGTATGTTTTTCGTTCAATTTTGGGTGCTGGTGGTGTGGGGCTTGGAATTTTCTAGCATTAAGCTGCATATTATTGTCCTCAATCCATCTGTAAATTGCATCCAACTCTTGCTGCAGGCTGCAACATTGATAGGGTTTTGTATTTTCTGTGAGACTTTTGTGTCATCGGTGTAGTTGTCAAGGATGATTATCCCGGCAGCTGAAGGCATATCTGAGAGGGCTACTATGTAAAACAGTGGTCCTAAGACAGTGCCATGTGGAACACCACTCACTATTTTTGTTTCCTTCGAGGTGTTACTATTGGCCACCACTGCCTGACTTCTAGCTTTCAAAAAGTCATGTAACCACTCTCCAAGTTTTCCAGCTATGCCAAGTTCATGTAGTTTGTAGCATATCATACTATGATCAACCTTATCAAAAGCTTTTGCAAAGTCAAGGTATATTATGTCCACATTTGAGTTGTCAAATAACTGCTTCAATACCCAGTCATAGTGCTGTAGGAGCTGTTTTCTTTAAGGAATGCAATTAATTTTCCTCTGACTATCTTTTCCATGACTTTGCTGACGTGTGAAGTCAGAGAGATAAGCCTATAATTTTTGACATCTGCTCTGCTTCATCCTTTATGGATGGGGTATATTATTCCATCCTTCAGTTTGCTTGGCAGCTTGCCATTTGCAAGAAAACTCTGGAAGAGAATCTGTAGTGGTTTTGCCAGGGCATGTTTGCATGATTTGAGGAGGATTGCTGGGAAACCACCAGGGCCGGCAGCTGAGTTCGAGTCTACCTCATCTATGGCTAGTATTATATCTTCTTCCCCAATGTCGATGTGATCTATTGCAACTGCCTCCCTGCTTGTAGGTGAGGCAGTAAGGAAATCCACTGGTTCATTCACTTGTCTGTGTTCCAATTGGGTAGTAAAGACAGTTTTGAACAGGTCATTCAGTACTTCACTGATCCTGGTTGGGTTATCTGTGAGGGAGCTGTCTTTTTGGAAGAGGAGTCCTATTTTGCAGTATACTGAGGCTGTTTCTTTGGCATAATGAAAGAAAGCCTTTGGGTTTGACTATGTTTTTTTATAACCTAGGCTTCTTTGTCTGCTCTCTCCTTCACATAGAATTGTTGCTGGCTTTTTTCAGTCTCCATCAGTGGTATTTTTAGGACCTTTCACTACTTTCGGATGTTAGTTGAAGCAATTTGCAACTTTCGTCCGTCGTCTCATGTGGATCTTCCTCGCCCTTGGAATCTTGTTCCTTTTTCTGTTGGCCTTGTGCTCTGGGACATATTTGTAGCATATGGCTTGCATAACAGACATGAAACATTCTAGTTTCATGCCAATGTCTGATGTGGAGAGACATTTTGGCCAGTCCTGTCTGAGGATTTCTTTTTAGATTAATTTCCAGTCTTGCTTTGTAGAAGTTCAGATTGGAGAGATTTTGGGTACTTCCTTTAGGCAGTATGTCCCTGGCTACTTTTGGTCCATACATAGACAGCTCTATTATGTTGTGATCCGAAACTAATGTCAGCGTCACTTTCACATTATGAACAATGTCCATATTGTTTGTGAAGCAGAGATCCAATATGTTATTTGCTCCATGAATAGAGCATTGGTGAGGTTGAGCAGGGACTCCACCTGTACTTGTTTGCAATAAGTCATTCCTTAGAACATGAGGCCCTTGAATCATTTGACACTGGAGAAGTTGAAATCACGCATAAGAAACACACTCACATGGTGTTCCAGTTTCATGAGGGTTTCTTTTATTCTTGTGAGTCAATCTTCAAACTTACCCGTGTGGTTTGGAGCATCCAGTGGGCGATATGTATTGCATATGACTATGTTGTGTTGTCTTATGTATATAATTAGAGTGTCACATACTGAACTTGAGTATGACAGTAGGACCTGGGGTGTGAGGTCCTCACGGATGTATTCAGCAACTCCACCATGACTCCTTTACCTTCTATCTGTTTGCAGTATGGTATATTTTGATACATGTACTTCTGCATCCTCTATGTCAGGCCTAAGATGAGTTTCCACGAGTGCTATGCATAGGGCTTAAATGCATGCAGCAAGGTCTCTCAAGAAAAAGATTTTGCTTTTGTTGTTCTGATGCAACAGGCCTCCAATATTTAGTAAAAATATTGGCATGACGACTGTGCTGGCGTTAGGGGAGGCCATCCCATGTCTGTTGAGTGTGGTGATTTTGCGCACAGTTGTGGGCAAGGTTCCATGATTGTGCTTGATGTAGCCAGGTCAGCTGCTGAACAATCTTTTGTGACATGTACAAAAAAGACTCTTGCTCAGCTGCTGCCTTTCGCATAACATCTGAAGAGCGCACTGCATATGCATTAGAGACAACTGGTGCCTCTCCTCTGGGAAGTATTTCTCCTTAAGGCCCCTGCAGTTTTGGCGAGGTCTTGGATGAGCACACTGACAATTTGTACCATCTTCCCCATGCCAACATTTGCCTTGCAGTTAAAATTTTCATGTCCTTCTTTACTCCAAATTTTTTCTCTCACCTAGAGTTAGAGATTCCATTGGTGCCTCCATATTTGGGCTGTTTTTTGTTTGGTGGTTTTGGGTTTCACTTTTAGTGTAGTTGTATATTTGTTTCTTCTTCTCCTTTTTCTTTTTTATGTTTTTGCTCATAGTCTTTCCTTCTTTTACTGGTGGTAGCCCTTACATTTCCCTGGTTGTTCACAGGGGTAGGGGCTCCATTCTTTTGTGGGACCACTAGATCAGAGGGACTTCTGGTTGTTACTTCATCTTCCCTATCCTTATCAAATTTGCCTCAGTTGTTTCCCATGATGGCATCAGAGTGTCCATGTGTGGTCTAATAAAAGCATAGGATCAGATGAATTCATTTTTCTTCCATTTTATCTGCTCAGTGGTTCTACAGAAACCATTGTTCTTCAGTGCAGCAGTAATTATGCTATTTGGAGGATTGTCATCAGTGATTGTCCAGGCTTGCAACAGTAGTTTCAGTTCCTCGCTCTCTTACTGTGGTGCCATCTTCGTTGTCAACGCCCGGAGGTTGGTGGGAAAAAGAGAGAGGAAGTGAGAGACAGAGGGTAATAAAGAGAAAGAGAGAGACAGAGGGAGATAAAAAGAAAGAGAGAGACAGAGGGAGGGAGATGGAAAGAGAGAGGGAGATATGAAAGGAATAGAAAAGGAGATATGGAGCGATAGGGAAACAGAGGGAAGCAGAGAAAGGGAAAGAGAAAGAGAGTGAGGGAGAGAGAAGAAGGAAAAAGAGGCAGATATGAAAGAGAGAGAGAGAGGAAGAGCAGATAAGGAAGCTATGAAGCAATGAGAAAAACAGGGTATGGAATGAAAAAAGGCCGCTGTGAGTGAGAAGTTACATGAAATATGATAGCAGGAAGAAAGAAGAGGTTTTGTGACAAAATTGCTGCCTGTTCTAAAATAAAATAAAATGAAAGTACCTGTTCATGTAACTATGAATGTTATGGTATGATCAGATATAGTAAGGTTTCTTGTTATCTCTGATGCCTTCCATGATGCAGATTGTAATCAAAAGAAAATAAATAGCTCCTACCTTAAATTTTTTATCTGGTAACACCAAAATAAACAAAATGCATACCATACTTATTCACAAGAGATAAAAATTCCAGTTGTCATTGTTATATGAAGCAGTTTCTTTCAAACAGAAATTCATTTCTTTTTAGACACAGCCATATGTTGAAAGTATGATTTATCACCACATGGTTTCTTCAACAATGACTTTAGCTTGTGACGCTGACTTTAGTGCAACAAATGGCCAGCGTGTATATTGCACAGAAGACAATGCTCGAAACGTAGTTCTGAATCCATGAGAAACCACTTTGACAGCTTTCTTCAAATTATGTGATCTGTTTATTCGAACACTGTTGTATGTAGAGGTCCCTGTGTACTATACCTAGGCACACAATAGATGGAACAGACACAAGCAAAGAACATGCATCGAAGGCTGGGAAGAAGATGTTGTCTTCGAAAGTGGGACCATCGGGCGAGTGTACACTGTGCACCCTAATCAGCAGGAGTGCTTCTTTGTGCATCTACTGCTACACACTGTCAGAGGTCCTACATCATTCACAAACTTTTGAAGACACAATGGGAAGTCTGCACGACCTATAGAGAAGCTTGCGCCAAACATGGACTACTGGAGGAAGATGCTCACTAGTACCAGGCACTGGAGGGGGCAGAAGTCAGCACAGCACTAAGTCAACTGCACCAGCTATTTTCTGTCATGTTGATGACATGTGGCTTGCATGAACCTCACAAGCTGTGGTCGATTCACAAAACCAGCATAGCAGAGGACGTCTAGAAAGGATTCAAAGGCAAACCTCAGTGGAAATTGCCACGTTCAATAACGCCACTTACAACGAGGCATCACTTGACCTGGACACCCGAGTGCAAGCTATGGGAGATCAAGGCAATTCCACATTTGGTTATTACATCACTGACTTCACAATTTGGGTAGTCATAACTTGTTGGGTATTCCTAAAAACAAGATTTTGTGTAAGACAGTTCAGTATTCTCTGTGAATGCACAAAATCCGTTTTAAGGGCTACATACTTTGTATTGTTGTTATTGGATTAGTGAAACAATTATGAGAACGGAACCAAGGGATAAGCCCCACTTTTTCAGGAATTACCGAGTATGTCAGCTAGTCTATAATATAAATTGAACATGTATTATTTATTGTCTCGAGGTTCACGGTCAAACGGCTGGGTGGATTCGCGTGAAAAATGACACACATGTGGAGACAGGTGTATAGATTGGAACACACTTTGTATTTTTTTCCTAGCCCCCATAGTTACCAAGAAAATTGATAAAAACAACCTGCATGCGTGTATGTGAGTGTGTGTCACTGAAACCATTCATACATACATACATATATACATAACCACTGTCTCTCTCTCTCTCTCTCTTGGTTTTTCTCTGTCAATCACTTACACATTCACTTACTACAAAAACTGAATGGAAAATTTCCGTTATCTCTCTTTCTTTCTCTCTCTCTCTCTCTCATATACACACACACCATCAACATTACTCTCTCTGTCACGCACACCCCATCAAACATACACACACACACACACACACACACACACACATATGCATGCACATCAAATTTTTCGTCTCATGCCAACTTCAAAAGAAGTTCAGTCATAAAACTGTCCATGTCTCTTTTCAATTGACACCCACTTCAAAAGATCCCCTTTTCCCAAGCACATATTAAAAAAGTATTTTCACTTGTCCAGCCATTGATTGAGAGATAAAACACAAACCACCTCCTGCTGACGATAAAACTCCCGCCAAATTAGCCGCAAAAACACACACACATCCATTTTATATGTCTTTCACTTTCTCTATGATTATACATACGTCCAATACAATAGCTCTCACATACATTTTCGTCTTCTACAGGTACGTATCTATTCTATAATATAAATTGTTTTTCTATAAGCGTATAACAATTACTTATTCCATTCTTCTTCACTTAGCTTTTATCTATTAATTCTTACATACAATTTCTCTGTTAATTCTTACAGCTTCATTTTCTGTTTAAGCAATTCTTAACGTCAACTTCTTAATGCCTCTTCTACTTTTTCCTAGCCACCATACTTACCGAGAACATCAATTAAAACTTTTTCTAATGCAATTCCCCTTTCTTCTGCCATTAACACAGCCAGTTGCTCACACACCTTACAGTTTCTCATTCAAACTATATAATACGCAGAATTATAAAGCACAGGATCAATCATTGTAAATGGTTGGTTTCAATCTCACAGAGCAAGTGTTCTCCCACGGTCAACTTTACATTGGATGCTCTCGTGTATATATATATATATATATATGTAGGAAAATGAAAAAAAAGGCAGAATGCTAAACTGGAAGCATATTTTAATAAAGATTTCTAACCGGTTTTCATTGCGAAAGCAAATTATCAATAAGAAGGAGAATGAAAATGTTTTTTACAAAGAAGTACAAAATGAAGAAAATAATATATAAAAAAATAATATATAAAAAAATAAAAATACCCATACATTATATTGTCTTTGAGCTTTTGAAGTTCAATAGTAGTTCATGTATATAATGGTAAGAAAAATAAGGATGCATGAGAGTTTTGTTAGGTTTAAAAAAAGGGTTTAAAGTTTGTGTTAAGCAGGAAATGTGGTGTGAAAACAGGAAGTGTGTGTAAGGGGAGACAAATGTTTTTAGTTGGAGTTATGAACTCTTTTTCAACAGGAAGTTTGTGTCTATTCCTAGAGAAATAAGGTCACTAAGGGGTGTGTATGTTAAGAAATGGTTGGAATTTCTCTATGAAAAGATTCTCCTTGTTGATTCTTTCTTGTGTGGAGATTCTGTCTTTACATTGATAGAAAGGGAATATAATGAATTTAGGGTTTTTGTTTCTGGCGCAAGAGTCTATGTGGCCACTGAGTGGAATTTGGTGGTATTGAGGGAGATTTATTTGTTTCTTATGGACTGTTACTCTTCTACGCAACGGGAGGCTCGTCTGTCCGATATAGAAGTTTTGTCAACCTGCGCAAGTGAGGACATAAATGAGGTTACCAGAGGAACAAGAGAAATTGGTTTTGATTTTAAACTTTGAAGGTAAATTCAGAGCCTTCAAGTAGGTAGGGGCAGGTACCACAATTAGAGTGTGCACATTTTTTAACTGATGGGGGTGGAAGTGGTATGGGTATTTTTATTTTTTTATATATTTTTTTATATATTATTTTTTTATATAATATTTTCTTCATTTTGTACTTCTTTGTAAAAAACATTTTCATTCTCCTTCTTGATAATTTGCTTTCGCAATGAAAACCGGTTAGAAATCTTTATTAAAATATGCTTCCAGTTTAGCATTCTGCCTTTTTTTTCATTTTCCTACATATATATATATATATATATATACACAAACACACACACACACACACACACACATATATATATATATATATATATGTATATATATATATATATATGTATACATATCTATCTATATATATATATATACACATATATATATACATATACTAGCAGTATAACCCGACCATGTCCAGGTGTGACTTATTATGCCATCTACGATAAGTCTTGCTAGCTGAAAATCAACTAAAAAAGAAAGCCTTACAACGAAAAAACCCTTATGGTGTAAATATGTTCATAATTCAAAAGACGATGAAATTAATAGGGAAAGTCTGAAGGCTGTTTTGCGTTTAATTATTAAGCATACGTAAATTTCATCCCTGTAATTGGCTATAGAAATGCTTGTGCAAAACAACTTTTTGCGCTGCCCTGATTATACATAGCAGGGTAATCCCTTTTAGCAGGAGCTAGGACGGCAATTTCTGATGAAGCAATTGCTGGCGATCTGTTGCTACACAGTTTTGCCAGAATTCTATCAGATTGGGCAGAAGATGTTGATGCACCATTTTGCGTTATGTTCAAAATAGCTTCTGGAATGTGGTGCATTACTGCAGTCTGTTGCTGTCATTTTAAACCGGTTGCTGTCTTTCCCCAGCAAACTCTCTTCTTTGGAGGCATAATCTATGTATATATTAAACAGAACAACAAAAGTTATAATAGATGGCAGTCTCGGCACTTTTCACATATCTGTAATTTTTCAGATTAACACCCGCACGATTACCCAACCCTAATCCTAACACTAACCCTAACACTAACCCTAAACCCTAACCCTGACCCTAAAAACCGTAACCGTAACATTAATCCTAAACCCTAACCCTGACCCCCTAGTGAAAATCTTGGTAAATTTACAAAACATTGACGAACATGAGTTATATTTTACTGAATGATTGTGTACTTGCACGTGTATGCTTTTGAGAGAGCGAGAGAGGAAGAGGTAGAGAGGGGGAGAGAAAGGAATAGGGGTAGTTAAAAGTTTTCTTATGACTGCTTCTCTTCACTGCCTATTACTTCATTAGAAATCTAAGGATGCACATAATCACATAATAGAGAAAAATGAAACAAATATGGACGACTTGCTCCGAAACACCACCGAGTGGGGAACACTTCTCAAAAATAACCTGCAGTTGTTTCCTTCAAAATTCTTACATGCTTGAAATGTACATACATCAAGGTACATTTGTACAAAATTTCATGAAAAAATATTCATTTTCCTGGAAGTTAAGGGGAATTTAAGTGGAATTTCCGAATATTGTACCCCACCCCCTTCCAAAACACTTTCACCGAAAATTTTTGTATATTTGGAATCTACATAATAAATAATATATGCATAGAAAATTTCATTAAAAAATATTCATTTTTATGAAAGTTATGACCTTCCCAAAGTTGGGGGATACAACTCTGTAGTTATGCCATCAATGTTTTGTAAAATATCACGATCTGAATGATTGTATTTACTTCCTCTCTCGCTCTCTCAAACGTATACACATACGTTTGAGAGAGCGAGAGAGGAAGAGGGGGAGAAATGAATAGAGATTGAGAGCAATGTGTATGTTGTTGTCACATGTCATGTATGTGTGGTTGTGTGTGTTTTTACGTATCTATGTTATGAAAAATAGGTAAAGAATACTGAGATGAAAGTTTAATCTATGACGTTGTATGTATCACTTTCTCTCCCTCTTTTACTCCCTATATTTTTATGTTGAGCGCGTGTGTAAGAATGGCGTTCCAGGTAGCAGGGATGAAATATAAAAGTTGCTAGAAACAACAGCCAAATCTCCCTTAAATCACACAAAGTAAACGGAATTTAAAAAAATCTAATTACTGCACTGGAAAGTTCAGATCGAGAAAATTCCATTGATGTAAACATTTTTACGAAAAAGTGGAAAATGTGGATTTCTATAAACATTCAAAAAGGCTTCACACAAACACACAATTTCAGATTTATATATTAAGATATACATATCTATCTATATATATATATATACATATATATATATATATATATATACATATATATATGTATATATATATATATGTATATATATATATATATATATATATATATATATATATATATATATATATATACACATGTAAGGGACGAGCGTGCGAACTCATAAAAGGAGAAATGGTGACGAATGGAAAAACAGGACTCCTTTTATTTAAACGCGTCGCACGGTCGAACACAAAATTATATATCGGTGGATGATATACATGATATGTTATACGTCGATAACATAGATGACCAGTAATGAAAGACCACAACCGTATAAGATGAATAACAGAGATATTTATTGTAGCATTAAAGATGTATGTCTGTGTGTGAGTGTGAATGCGACATATAAGAACATAATCAAAGACAGGCCATCGTACAAAGAAAAGTGTGTATGTGAGTGATACATGTGTGTATGTGAAATATTACAGCAGAGAGAAAGAGAGTCAGTAACATGTGAGCAATTATACCAGGTCTTTAGTACACTAAGGGAAAGTTCTGTATGTGAAAGTGAGGAGAGGCTGAGTGTGGCAGTGCTGATCACTAGTTGTGATGTCGTGGCATCGATGCCGGGCCGTGATTCTTGTTATACAGATGTTCATCGCTGGCTGAGAATTTCTTGTCTGTTTAAGAACTCTTGTCTGTTTATTTACCGTGGTGAAGCTGAGTCACCTAACAGAATCGAAGAGAGAGATGTGCCGCGGAGTTTGGTGTGGTGTACATAGTAAATCGTGTTGACGCTGGTAGCGTAGAGGCTGCTTGGTAGGTGCTGGTTAGTAGTCGTAGACTCTTGTTGCTGATATGGCGACGGCGGAGGTCATCGTGGCTGGACGAAGCTGCTGAAGTGGACGCTGGCTGCTGCTGCTGTCGTGTGGTACACGGAACAGTTCTCAAAGAGAAACTGGACCGAGACCAATTTGGCTGCCGAGTTAAAGCTATTTATAACAAATTATTGGCTCACCAGATGGTAGAAATATACTCTATCACGTGACCTTATTAGGGGCCGTGATTGGTCAGTTTGTGTTCTGGCGGGAACGGTTCGAAGAAGTTGCCGATTCGAATAATGATCAGTCACGTGATGGACAAGGAATGGGTTCTCTACTACGCTCGCATTTATTTATATTTAAATGAGAAGAATGGCGATAGCAGTTTGTATCTAATGGCGGGAGGTAGTTTCACTACATACATATACATATCTATCTATACACACACACACACACACATATATATATATACACATACATATATATATATATATATATATATATATACTCTTTACTCTTTTACTCTTATACTTGTTTCAGTCATTTGACTGCAGCCATGCTGGGGCACTGCCTTTAGTCAAGCAAATCAACCCCAGGACTTATTCTATCGGTCTCTTTTGTCGAACCGCTAGGTTACGGGGACGTAAACACACCAGCATCGGTTGTCAATCGATGTTGGGGGGGGACAAACACAGACACACAAACACACACACATATATATATACATATATACGGCGGGCTTCTTTCAGTCTCCATTTACCAAATCCACTCACAAGGCTTTGGTTGGCCTGAGGCTATAGTAGAAGATACTTGCTCCAGGTGCCACGCAGGAGGGCTGAACCTGGTACCATGTGGTTGGTAAGCAAGCTACTTACCACACAGCCACTCTTGCGCCTATATATATATATATATATATATATATATATATATATATATATTGATAGAAACGATAGCAAGTGAAAGAGACCTCGATATTAGAGGAATTTATGTGTGTGATTCAAGCGAGGGTGGTTTAGTATATACTAAACCACCCTCACTTGAAACACACCACACACACACACATACATACATATATATATATATATATATATATATATATATATATATATATATATATATATATATAGTAAAAGGTTTAGATTTAGATTCAAAATTGAATATGGTACTTATGTTTAGGTACCAGAATATAGTATGGTATGGTATTATACAAAAACCATTCCAAAAATGAGGTGATCAAAAAAATCAAAATAAGCAACACAGATTTTAAAGATGATTGCAGTACGCACGTTTCATGCTACTCCATTTATTTAAGTAATGCGAGCATTACATTAAATGCAATATGTAGAGCAATCTTCAGCTGCACGAAAATGCAGAAAATTACAGTAGAATAGACATATTATAATTGTGGCAACATTTCAAATCCAAGTGAGAAGAAGAATACATAAAAATCCATCTTGACATAGCCAAGGCTATCAGGCTAGTAATTGGTTCTAGGCAGAAATTCTAACTGTCTCTTATCTAGTAGTTATAGTATAAGGGACAATCACTTCTTTCCTTAGAAGTGATTGTCCCTTATACTTCTAAGGAAAGAAGTGATTGTCCCTTATACTTCTAAGGAAAGAAGTGATTGTCCCTTATACTATAACTACTAGATAAGAGACAGTTAGAATTTCTGCCTAGAACCAATTACTAGCCTGATAGCCTTGGCTATGTCAAGATGGATTTTTATGTATTCTTCTTCTCACTTGGATTTGAAATGTTGCCACAATTATAATATGTCTATTCTACTGTAATTTTCTGCATTTTCGTGCAGCTGAAGATTGCTCTACATATTGCATTTAATGTAATGCTCGCATTACTTAAATAAATGGAGTAGCAGGAAACGTGCGTACTGCAATCATCTTTAAAATCCGTGTTGCTTATTTTGATTTTTTACATATACATATATATATGTATATGATATGTATATATATATATATATATATATATATATATATATATATATATATATATATATATATATATATATATATATGAGAAAGCTTGAAATCACGTGATATAGGAATATCTGTGATCTTCATTTACAACTTTCAGCCACAATGGTAAGTTAAATTTTGCTCATCCCTCGATTTTCCTCAGCCTTTTGTATTTTCGGTGAAACAGGCGTTTATTTGAGTATTTTTCAACTCTTATTGCTAGCAACACTGGTACTTCATGTACCCTCAAATATAATTAATAATTAATTATAAATTTCTAAATTTTGGCTTTGATGCTTGCTGGCCACTTATTTTATTATCATTATTATTTGTTGATAATAATAATAATATCTTTATTTATTTATGTACAATTATAGACTAATATCGTTTGTATTTGTCACTGGTCTTTCAACAATTTTAACAGGTATAAAAGCGAGAATAAATTTAACCCTTGGCTAACAGTGAGGCCTACTAATCAGAACTAAGGAAAATATCTCAAAGCTCAAAGTCCTGTGATACAGGGATAACTGTGATCCTCATTTGCAACTTCCAAATGCAATGGTAAGTTAAATTTTGCTCATCCGTTGATTTTTGCAGCTTGTATTTTCCATGAAATGGTGCCTTATTTAAATATATTTTTACTCTTATTTCTAGCAATGCTAGTACTTCATATACCATCATCATCATCATCGTCATCATCCGTTTTCCATGCTAGCATGGGTTGGACGGTTTGACTGGAGTCTGAGAAGCCAGGAGGCTGCACTAGGCTCCAGTCTGATCAGGTAGTGTTCCTACACCTGGATGCCCTTCCTAACACTCAACTACTCCGTGAGTGTAGTGGGTGCTTTTTACACGCCACTGGCACAGGGGCCAGAGGAGACTGGCAATGGCCACGATCAGTTGGTGCTTTTTACATGCTACCGGCACGGAGGCCAGTCAAGGTGGCGCTGGCATCGGCCATGTTCAGATGGTGTTTTTTATGTGCCACAGGCACGGGTATCACAACTACTATTTCCATTTGATTTTCATTTTGATGTTGATGTACTTGACTCAAAAGGTCTCCTCAAGCACAACAGGTCGCCCTATGATCCAAGGTACTTTTGAATGGGCTGGAGCTGGTTATGTCAAACTCACTTTATTAGCCAGGTCTTTGCAGTCACAGTACATATATATATATATATATCATCATCATCATCATCATCGTTTAACGTCCGCTTTCTATGCTAGCATGGGTTTGGTGAAACCGGATGGCAACACCCGGCTCCAATCTAATTTGGCAGAGTTTCTACAGCTGGATGCCCTTCCTAACGCCAACCACTCAGAGAGTGTAGTGGGTGCTTTTACGTGTCACCCGCACAAGGGCCAGTCAGGCGGTACTGGCAATGGCCACGCTCAAAATGGTGTCTTTTATGTGCCACCCGCACAAGAGCCAGTCCAGGGGCACTGGGAACGATCTCGCTCGAAAATCCTATGAAAGCCAGTCAGGCGGTACTGGCAACGGTCACGCTCAAAATGGTGCATCCCATGTGCCACCCGCACAAGAGCCAGTCCAGAGACACTGGCAATGATCTCAATTGGCTTGCCGGGTCTTCTCACGCACAGCACATTTCCAAAGGTCTCGGTCAGTAGTCATCGCCTCGGTGAGGCCCAATGTTCAAAGGTCTTGCCTCAACACCTCAGCCCAGGTCTTCCTGGGCCTACCTCTTCCACGGGTTCCCTCAACTGTTAGGGTGTGGCACTTTTTCACGCAGCTATCCTCGTCCATTCTCGCCACATGTCCATACCAGCGCAATCGTCTCTCTTGCACACCACAACTGTTTTCTAAAGACTGCAAACAAACAGGAAACAACTTCTATCTCATTCCAGGGTGAAAAACTAGAGGTAGTCGATAGCTTCCGCTATCTGGGCGACCAAGTTAGTAGTGGGGGTGGGTGCGCTGAAAGTGTAGCTGCTAGAATAAGAATAGCCTGGGCAAAGTTTAGAGAGCTCTTACCCCTGCTGGCGACAAAGGGACTCTCACTCAGAGTAAAAGGCAGACTGTATGACGCATGCGTACGAACAACCATGCTACATGGCAGTGAAACATGGGCTGTAACTGCTGAGGACATACGTAAGCTCGCAAGGAATGAAGCCAGTATGCTCCGTTGGATGTGTAATGTCAATGTGAATACCCGTCAGAGTGTAAGTATCTTGAGAGAAAAGCTGAACATTAGAAGCATCAGTTGTGGCGTGCAAGAGAGACGATTGCGCTGGTATGGACATGTGGTGAGAATGGAGGAGGATAGCTGCGTGAAAAAGTGCCACACCCTAACAGTTGAGGGAACCCGTGGAAGAGGTAGGCCCAGGAAGACCTGGGCTGAGGTGGTGAGGCAAGACCTTCGTACATTGGGCCTCACCGA
The DNA here is from genome assembly GCF_046866305.1 of Octopus bimaculoides. NCBI lineage: Eukaryota > Metazoa > Mollusca > Cephalopoda > Octopoda > Octopodidae > Octopus > Octopus bimaculoides. The sequence goes on along the minus strand of NC_142936.1, from coordinate 33,197,596 downwards.
GGCGATGACTACGGACCGAGACCTTTGGAAATGGGCTGTGCGTGAGAAGACCCGGCAAGCCAAGTAAGATCGTTGCCAGTGCCCCTGGACTGGTTCTTGTGCGGGTGGCACATGAGATGCACCATTTTGAGCGTGGCCGTTGCCAGTACCGCCTGACTGGCTCCTGTAGAATTTTCGAGCGAGATCGTTGCCAGTGCCCCTGGACTGGCTTGTGCGGGTGGCACATAAAAGACACCATTTCGAGCGTGGCCGTTTTCGTGCGGGTGACACGTAAAAGCACCCACTACACTCTCTGAGTGGTTGGCGTTAGGAAGGGCATCCAGCTGTAGAAACTCTGCCAAATCAGACTGGAGCCTGGTGTTGCCATCCGGTTTCACCAGTCCTCAGTCAAATCGTCCAACCCATGCTAGCATGGAAAGCGGACGTTAAACGATGATGATGATGATGATGATGATACTTACACTCTGACAGGTATGCACACTGACATTACACATCCAGCAGAGCATACTGGCTTCATTCCTTGCGAGCTTACGCATGTCCTCATTAGTCACAGCCCATGTTTCACTGCCATGTAGCAAGGCTGTTCGTACACATGCGTCATGCAGTCTGCCTTTTACTCTGAGTGAGAGTCCCTTTGTCGCCAGCAGGGGTAAGAGCTCTCTAAACTTTGCCCAGGCTATTCTTATTCTAGCAGCTACACTTTCAGCGCACCCACCCCCACTACTAACTTGGTCACCCAGATAGCGGAAGCTATCGACTACCTCTAGTAGTGCAAGGTCATCAGCATAGAGGAGCTCCCAGGGGCAACCTGTCTTGAATTCCTCAGTGATCGTCTGGAGGACTATGATAGATAGGAGGGGGCTGAGGACGGAACCTTGGTGGACACCTACCTCTACCCGAAATTCATTATTGTACTCATTTCCAACCCTCACCTTAGTGGCAGCATCTCTGTACATGGCTCGCACAGCTCTCACGAACCATTCTTCTATCCCAAGTTTCCTCATTGACCACCAGATAAGGGATCGGGGGACCCTGTCAAAGGCTTTCTCCATGTCAATGAAGGCCAGGTACAGAGGTTTATCTTTGGCTAGGTATTTCTCCTGCAGCTGTCTCACTAGAAATATGGCATCAGTGGTGCTTTTACCTGGCACGAACCCAAACTGCATCTCATCTAAATTGATTCGCTCCCTAATTAGTTGGGCTATGACCCTCTCCGTAACTTTCATAACCTGATCTAACAGCTTGATGCCTCTGTAATTATTTGTATCTAAAGCGTCACCTTTACCTTTATAGCAGTTGACTATGGTGCTGCTACACCAGTCATTGGGTATGACTCCTTCGTGTATCACCTGGTTCGTAATACGGGTGACTAGGCTGTCGCCAACACTGCCAGATATTTTGAGCACCTCTGCAGTGATTCCTGATGGGCCGCGGGCTTTCCCTGTCTTCATACTCTTAATTGCTTTATCTATATATATATATATATATATATATATATATAGGTGAGAAAATTGGTATGTGAAAGCACGTGGTTGGATGTATAAAAGATAAACAAGAGTGAAAAAACTACAGAAGGCTTGTGTTACATGGTTAAAGTATATATTTAAAATATGTCAGAAAAATTTTATAAAATTTTTTTGGTATATAAACATTGTATTTAGAGAAATTACCCGTTTCGTGTTGTCTTTTCAAATTTCTCTACTTCATGGTAACATGTCTTCGCTCCCGTGTGTAAATAAAAGAGTCTTTTATTTACACACGGGAGTGAAGACATGTTACCATGAAGTAGAGATATTTGAAAAGACAACATGAAACCGGTAATTTCTCCAAATACAATGTTTATATACCAAAAAAATTTTATAACATTTTTCTGACATATTTTAAATATATACTTTAACCATGTAACACAAGCCTTCTGTAGTTTTTTCACTCTTGTTTACTTTTTATATATATATATATATATATAAGCATAGTAGAGTTAGAGGTTGGAATACTAGGGAATAATAGTATCCATTATACTACAGGTATAATTACCTATGTTAACCCTGGACATACATATGTAAGCACATTATGCTCATAGATTACAGGTATTGACAAAGATAAACATGAGCTTATCATGAATCAAATTGAAAGTAAACAGAAAATGGAGATATATTGATCAACAACAATTGACTTTATTATTTTTTGATTCAATACAAATAGACTGTATCCCATCTAAATCTATTTGTATTGAATTAAAAAATAACAATTGATGTAAGTCAATCGTTGTTGATCAATATTTTTCCATTTTCTGTTTACTTTAAATCTTACATAAATACATATATATATATATATATATATATATATATATATATATATATATATATATATTTATGTGTATTTCTTCTATCTTAATGAATAAAAATTCTTCTGATAGAATAAATGGGTTAATAGAAACCAATGTAGCAAAGAACACAAAATAACTGTGGTTAGCTCCTGTTTTTAAGGCAGGAACTCCTTGAAATTTTGGGTATAATCGGTCATAATGTCTTACGTTTAAGATGATTCCCATGCTTTCCCTGATGAGAAGGTTACAATTTTAATATCAAAGATCCCTATGGATCACACAGGTTGTAATCCTTTGAAACATATGTAGGAATAAAGTATGCAATTATAACATGCGTTTTCTCCAATCCTTAAATTCTTATATATATATATATATATATATATATATATATATATATATATATATATATATATATATATATATATATATATATGTATGTATGTATGTATATATTTATATGAGTGAGTGAACAAATGAAAGAAGGGCACTCAACCAATTTATTGGTAGTTACATGTATGGATCAAAACAAGAGCTCAAACCATCCCCAAAGTCTATAAAGGTTTTTTCCCCCTCCGATTAAGGGGAAATAACTTGTCCTCATTAACATTTTTTGTATTCCTCAAATTCTCAGTGTTACCTCACGTCTGTGACGTAGTTATTTTAAAATTTTGTATTCATATATAACCTTATATAAAATTGTGTTGTAATATACAGGGTGTTCAAAAAGTCTCTCCGCAGTAAGTATTTTATTGCAAAATAAATATTTACAAGATGGAATACGACTACGAAAGACTATATTAGACTTTACAAGACTTAAAAAACTTTATATGAGGTCTTGAAAGTATCATCCTGCATTTTCAATACATAAAATTTCATTTCTTTTTTACTGCTGTCTGAGCACTTCCTAGGCTGATTTCCATTTTCTGTGACAATTTGCGTAAGGACATTGACGGGCTTGCCAACATTTTATCAGAAATATTGGAGAGTGTTTCATCTGGAAGAACAGTAGGCCTACTGCTTCTTGCTGCATCTTCCGCTGAGCCTGTGTTTCTAAATTTTCTTACCAAATCCCGCACAGTGTCATGATGTGGAACAACAGTATTTGGAAAAGTTTCACTGGACTTCTGTTTCACAGTATCCGTGTATTTTTTCCAGCACCAAACACCCATTCAACTAAAAATGTATGTTCTTCAATGGTTAGCATGTCAACATGCTGAAGGGTACACAATAACTGAGGGACAATGGCTGACACCTGGCTGCCCACGCAGTGATAGCCAAGTTGCGCAGGCACAAGATGAAAAAATTCACTGTGGAGAGACCTTTTGAACACTCTGTGTGTATACACACATATATATATATATATATACATACATATATATATATATATATATATATATATATATATATATATATATATATATATATATATATATATACACATTCTTTTATTCTTATATTTGTTTCGGTCATGTGACTGTGGCCATGCTGGAGCAGCGCCTTTAGTCGAACAAATATACTCCAGGACTTTTTCTTTGTAAGCCTAGTACTTATTCTATCGGTCTTTTTTGTCAAACCGCTGATATATATATATATATATATATATATATATATATATATATAATATAAATTAATGATTTTACCAAGTAGATCGGTACGTTAAAATAACCTTTTTCGGTAAAATTATACAAATATTCTATAATTATAAACATAGTCATAATTAGGGGTCAGCTAATTGCTTTGCCACGCACCCAATTTAGAAATAGGAGCTAAAATTCCTTTTCTACTACCGTAAAAGTTCTCCCAAACAGTGTGGGAGAACTTTAACGATAGTTGAAAAGGAATTTTAGCTCCTATTTCTAAATTCAGTGGTGGCGAAGCAATTAGCTGACCCCTAATTATAATTATGTTTATAATTATAGAATATTTATATAATATATATATATATATATATATATATATATATATATATCTAAATGATATATATATATATATATATATATATATATATATATACATATATATATAAGTCATATCATTATCACCATCATTGTTTAACATCCATTTTCCATGCTAGCATGGGTTTGATGGTGATATATATATATATATATACACACATATATAATTTAGAGTAAAGAACCGCAATCCTTGAACTCATCCATGAAAATCCACAGTCACATATAAAAAGATTTAATAAGTAAATACACTAAAAAGATCTATAATAAAAATACAAAGTAATGAATATTAAACTAATAAAATGACTACACATGTTTCATAACCACATTTTCAAATAAAAAATAAAATAAAAATCAAATCAATTCAAAATAAATCGATCGAAAATCAATTCTATTCAAAAATATAGCTAATCTTCGGATCAAAATACAATAATAATAATAATAAAATGAATGTATATATATCAACTAACAATAAATAACAAATGAATTTATATAAAAATATTTAATTTACCAATAAATAAAAGAAAAACATTTAACAATATTATTGAAAATAAATGCAATACTTATCTTATCGAAGCTTTAATTTAAACTAAAATTTAAACATTATACTATGAACTAAGCATTAATTAGAATATCAATTAACAAAAACAAATGAATTTCTTTAAAAAATACTTAAGTTAATAGTATAATGTTTAAAATTTTAGTTTAAATTAAACTTCGTTAAGATAAGTATTGCATTTATTTTCAGTAATATTGTTAAATGTTTTTCTGTTATTTATTGGTAAAATAAGTATTTTTATAGAAATTCATTTGTTTTTGTGAGTTGATATTCTAATTAACGCTAAGTTAATAGTATAACGTTTAAATTTTAATTTAAACTAAAGCTTCGATAAGATAAGTATTGCATTTATTTTCAATAATATTGTTAAATGTTTGCTCAAAATATCTGGCAGTGTCGGCTATAGCCTAGTCACCCATATAGTTAATCAGGTGATACATGAAGGAGTCATACCCAATGACTGGTGTAGCAGCACCATAGTCAACTGCTACAAAGGTAAAGGTGACACTTTAGACACAAACAATTACAGAGGTATCAAGTTGTTGGACCAGGTAATGAAGGTCACAGAGAGGGTCATAGCCCAACAAATTAAGGAGAGAGTCAGTTTAGATGAGATGCAGTTTGGATTCATGCCAGGGAAAAGCACCACTGATACTATATTTCTGGTAAGACAGCTGCAGGAGAAATACCTAGCCAAAGATAAACCTCTGTACCTGGCTTTTGTTGACATGGAAAAAGCCTTTGACAGGGTCCCTCGCTCCCTTATCTGGTGGTCAATGAGGAAACTAGGGATAGATGAGTGGTTAGTGAGAGCTGTGCGAGCCATGTACAGGGGTGCTGTCAGTAAGGTGAGGGTTGGCAACGAATACAGTGAAGAATCCCAGGTAGAGATAGGGGTCCACCAAGGTTCAGTCCTCAACCCCCTCCTATTTATCATAGTCCTCCAAGCAATAACACAGAAATTCAAGACTGGATGCCCCTGGGAGATCCTCTATGCTGATGACCTTGCCCTAATTACTGAGTCACTGTCAGAACTAGAGAAGAAGTTACAGATGTGGAAGTAAGGACTAGAATCGAAGGGCCTTAGAGTAAAAGACTTTGACAGGGTCCCCCGATCCTTTATCTGGTGGTCAATGAGGACACTTGGGATAGAAGAATGGTTAGTGAGAGCTGTGCGAGCCATGTACAGAGATGCCGTCAGTAAGGTGAGGGTTGGAAATGAGAACATTAATGAATTCCGGGTAGAGGTAGGGGTCCACCAAGGTTCTGTCCTCAGCCCCCTCCTATTTATCATAGTCCTCCAGGCGATCACAGAGGAATTCAAGACAGGTTGCTCCTTGGAGCTCCTCTATGCTGATGACCTTGCACTGATTGCTGAGTCACTATCAGAACTAGAGGAGAAGTTTCAGGTGTGGAAGCAGGGACTAGAATCGAAGGGCCTTAGAGTCAACCTAGCTAAAACCAAAGTCCTAATAAGTAGGAAGGTAGATAAAACACAAACCCCTTCAGGTAGATGGCTCTGCTCAATATGTAGAAAAGGTGTAGGTAGTAACTCTATAAGATGTACACAGTGCAAGCTATGGACACATAAGAGGTGCGGCAATATCAAAGGCAGGTTAACTAGGAAGTTAGTTTTTGTATGTAGCAGATGTTCAGGTGCAATAAACACTGTAAACAAACAGGAAACAACTTCTGTCTCATTCCAGGGAGAAAAAGTAGAGGTAGTTGATAGTTTCCGCTATCTGGGTGACCAAGTTAGTAGTGGGGGTTGAAACAAATAATGAATCGCTCAAATGTTGATGTGATATATCTTGACTTTGCAAAGGCCTTTGATAAGGTTGATCATGGGATGATATGTCACAAACTATGGAGACTCGGCATAACTGGGAAAATCAGAGGGTGGTTGCATGACTTCTTACAAGACAGAAGCCAAGCTATATCAGCCAACAGAGCCCTCTCCACAGAGACATTAATAATAAGTAGAGTGCCTCAGGGAACTGGCTCTTTCAGACATGCCATCAGTTACACAAATAGCCACAATTACTAGCTATGCTGATAACACAAACGTAGTACAAGCAGTCAAGGAACCTTCTGATGCTAATCTTCTACAGAAAAACCTAGATGCCATATATAAATGGGCTGAGGACAACAATATGCAAATTCCAAGCCCTCTGCAACCAGCTAATTGGTGCTCAGAAGTCACAACAACAATATTTTGATCAAAAGGAGCGGAAATCCTAGAATCACATATGGTGCATGATCTTGGGATTGATGTAAACAACAATGCCTCGTTTCACATGTGTATCACCAAGATGGTGGTAGTGTGCAGGCGAATGGCTGGATGGATTCTGAGAACCTTCAGAACAACGTACCAGGAAACTATGCTGGTCCTCTGTTCACCTTACACTGTAGGATTAATAGCAGAACTTGAGGTGGTTCTGCAATACTACACGAAGAAGATTGCATCAATGGAACAGCTGAGCTACTGGGAGAGATTGAAAGAGCTATGACTCTACTCCCTGGAGCAAAGATGGGAGAAGTATGCAGTGATATATGTGTGGAAGATACTGGAGGGGCTGGCACCAAACTTTGGAATTGAGGGTTATACCAGACTTCAAAAAAGACATCACTGCACTGTTCCAAAAGTCCTAGCTGTTTCATCTAAGGTGAGGACCATGTACTGCAAGAGCTTGGGATCCAAGGGCTCACAGCTATTTAACACCTTGCCAAAACATCTGAGAGATCTCCATGGAGTAGGAGTAGATGTTTTCAAGAAACAACTTGACCTCTTACTATCCAAGATTGCAGATGAACCAATATCAAGGCAGAAAACTCGAAAGAGGGCTGTGGTATTGAACTCCCTCCTTCACCAAAAGCCAATCCCATAGAATTGGCCAATTAACAGGTGATTGCACTAGCAGCGCCCCAGCATGGCCACAGCCTCAATGCTGAAACATATAAAAGAATAAATTCATATTGCAATTAAACATGTTTCTTATAAATTGCCTTTATGTTCATAGAAATGTTGTGTATGCTTTTTGTACTGATTCTTTAGCCATCCAGTCAATTAAACAGCATTCTGAACAATAATTTTCCATATTTTCACATTTTAATGCCTGATATCTGCAAATAAAACATGTTTCTTTTTTAATACCAGCTCATTTTTGATTTAATGTCTTAACTACGTCAAATAATCCTCAATTTTAAGCATACACAGAAGCAGAATTACACCATTTTAGACTCCAATCCTATCACAAACTTACACTGTCCAATGGATGTGGGGGGATGTTTGCTAGTATGATGTATATGATGTATGTTATTCTTTTATTCTTTTACTTGTTTCAGTCATTTGACTGTGGCCATGCTGTGACACTGCCTTCAGTCAAGCAAATCGACCCCAGCATTTATCCTTTGTGAGCCTAGTACTTATTTCAAACAAATTTATTTCAATATGGCGTAAGACTGCCTCTGGCAGTAATTACAGCTTGAGAGGTATGGACTTGTACAAAGTTTGAATTGTTTCCAAAGGAATTTTTGTCCATTCTTCAGCTAAAACAGTCTCCAGTTCTTGTAGTGATGATGCTAGAGGATATCGACTCCTTACTTGTTCTTCTAAAATGCACCATAAATGTTCAATAACATTGAGATCTGGGGACTGGTGGCCAGAGAATGTTCCTCGTACCATTCAGTAACGACTTTAGCTGTGTGAATTGATGCATTATCATCCTGAAAGATTGCGTTTCCCTCTGGAAACAGTTCCACAACAATAGGATGAATTTGATCATATAAAATGCTTAAATAGTCTTGATTATTAATTCTACCATGAAGAAAATCCATTGGGCCGGTGGATTTCCAAGATGTTGCTCTGCCAGATCATCACAGATCCTCCTCCACATTTAACAGTTGGAAGAAGTCAATCTGGGTCAAATGCTTCTTTTGGCTGTCTCCACACAAATACGCAGCTGGTGGTCAGAAATAAGGTAAAGTATGACTCATCCACGAAAATAACATTCTTCCACTGCTCTAGGGACCAATTCTGTAGGTTTTTGCTCCATTCTAAATGCTTTACAATGTTTGTTTTTGAAAGTAGTGGTTTTCTGATTACAGCTCTCCCGTGAAATCTGGCTTTCTGCAGCTCCTGGCAAACAGTTTTTGTGGAAACTGGATTCTTGAGGTGGCCATTAAGTTCTGTAGTAATTTTAGGAGCTGTACTTTTGTGATCCTTTCTAACAATTCGGATAAGAGTCCAGCAGTCCCTATCTGAAAGTTTTGGTTTTTCTCCGGTGTTTTGTTTTGACGAGGTTTTTCCCTCTTTCTCAAAAGCTGTCATTAGTTTTGAGACAGTACTTCTTGATACACCAAACATTTTGGCTGTTTTCATTACGCTAGCATCTACCATACGAGCACCAACAATTTGACCTCTTTGAAAGTCCAATAGATCTGTCATTTTAATGAATTTTAATTACCTTTTTCTGATGATATCTGAAAAGAAACAGCAATTTTAGCAAAACATATTAAGCAACACAAATAATAAATCAAAAAACATAAAAATAAACAAGCTTTTGATGGTTTTATAGATATTTCAAAATTATGATGCTATGATGCTAGGTGTTTCCATTATTTTATCCAACCCCTGTGTATATATATTAGGGTGGAACAAAAAATGCAACTTTTGCCATTGGTAACCAAGAATCAATATTTTATTGTGAATTAGAGTTGAAAAAAAGGTGTATAAAGAACTTTATGGTTAGATATTTTTTTCAGGCTCTACAACTCAATTGAAAATTTTAAAACTTGTGATTTTTGGTTGAATTTTGGATTTCATGGATTATAATTCATATTTCTTTTTAGCAGAATGCAAAACAGTAAATATAGTATCCTTAAGGGGTAGCATACCCAGTTTTAATACAATTGACTAATTTCTTGAGGTTCTGCATTGACTATAAAGAGAATGGGAGTGTGAACTTCTCTTCAGTGCCAATGCAACATCTGTTGCCTGTAGACGTACGTAGTACATGTGTGAAGTTTTCTGCTTTAGGCCTTTGATCATGTTAAATTTAGTGTTGTTTACATTTAGTGATGACTCATAAGCCAATAACATGTCATGATATTGAATGCCCAATATTTGGTATTCTATATGATCTTAGTGAGTTAGTTTTGCCAACTTACAAGGATGTACTAAAATGTGTTTTATTTGAATGGGAAAAAGTAAAGAATGTAGTTAAGAAAGATCCTTCAATAATACAAATTGTCAAGATTGTAGCAGAAAAGATAATTCTTCTTTGGCAAAAGGCATCCATCTTTTGTGTTATGATAGAGTCAGTTAAACCAAAAATCTTAAACTTTTATCTAAACCAAGCATTACTAAAATTTGTGAAAAGTAGAAAAAAATGTGCCATCATTTCAAACAAAGTGTAATGTGTTTAAAAATAATGCACCAAAAGATTTATTTGACATTTCCTGTTGCAAGTGCAACTCCTTTAAAAACTGAAATTGCAGTAGAGACAAAAAAGTACCACAGAGAGAACAAGATTTTTTACAGGATCACTGGATAAATTGAAAAATGATCATTGGCAGAATAGGTCAAGCAGTATCTGAACAGAATGTTCAGTGGTTGATTATTTAGTTACATGGAATTATTTCGAATAAATTGGAAATGTTAAATATTTTTATCACCAAAATATGTCAAGAATCAAAAATTGTTTTACTTGTAATTTTATTTTAATGTTTGTGTAATCTAGACCTCATGTAATACCTAGTATTAAGAATAATAAAGAAAACAAAGTGGAAAAGTCTATTTATTTCACATAATTTCGAAGTTTCAAGTGCGTTGCAGAGCCTGAAGATATAAATTTTAGAGCTTGTGATTTTAACACTCTTGTTTTTAAAGGATTTTGCAAAAGAAAATCAATTTGTGACAATGAATGTTAAAAATAAAATGAGGAATGGCAAATGTGTTATGAACTGATTTTTAGCTCATTATTCAAAATTTCAAGTGGGCTGCAGAGTCTGAAGATATAAATTTAAGGACTTCTGATTTTAACATAGTTGTTTTTAAAAGATTTCGCAATAAAAAATATATTCTTGAAAAGATATTTCGAAAATCTGTGTAAAAAGTACCATTTTTGCTCAACCCTAATAAATATATAAATATATATATATATTTATATATATGATATATACACATTATATATACATATATGTGTATATATATATATATATATATATATATATATATATATATATATATATATATATATATATATATATATATATATATATATGATATATACACATTATATATACATATATGTATATGAAATATATATATATATTTATATATATGTATATGATATATACACATTATATATACATATATGTATATGAAATATATATATATATTTATATATATGTATATGATATATACACATTATATATACATATATGTATATGATATATATATATATATATTTATATATATATATATAATTAGAAATATAATATTTCTAAATCTCTCAGAGAGATTTAAGCAGTAGTGGAGCGATAAAGTTGTAGTATATTGTCAACTTAATGTGACAATCCTAATAAGGGAACACACTACTGCCGTTTAGCCCTAGGAAGCTGGACCGCTTCCTGTCGGCCTTGACACAATTACTGTGTCCTTAAGTTTGCGAAGGGGAGACAAGCTCCCCCACCCAGCCTAGCCAGCATTCAGGGACATGTTTCTGAGTCTTTGCTCGTCATCAGCCTGAAGTAGCTTGCCAATTCTCTTTATTACGATAATAAAATATCATACATAGATGGGACAATACAGGACACTACAAACATTTAAGAATTGTCATTTAGTGAGTCTTTTTAGCTTTTTTTTAAAAAAAATATACGTTTAAAAATATATATATTTAAAAATTTTTCTACAAAACTTTGAATATTTTCAATGGTTTACACCTAATTCCAGGGTACACCAGTCTACACCTTTGTATTTTTTCCAGGAAAGTTTTAAGTAGGGCCGCTCACTCGCAACTTCCTTCCTACTTCCTTCCATCTTTCCTCATATACTCTTCTAGACAGGTGTCTTCTCTCCAGCCCTATCTTGCTTTTCAGGTGGTACCTGAAATAGTATAGCATTCCAGGGCCGGAGATGAAGGTTCTTGTCTTCATACCTTGCATTCGAGTTCTCCATGCACACTCTTTCATAACTGCGACTGTACATAGGAAACAAGCCTCACCTTCCTTAGGTAGTCCGGCGGGCGGTGCATTCTTAATCACAGACTCAGCCGATAGCTGTACTCTTCCTAGGTGCGACAGCACGTGTTCGACGTAAATTGTCATCTCCGAAAGATGGGTGCACTGAACAAGAGCGTGCAGGATGGTTTCCTTCTCCTGCCCGCATCTTGGACATTCGGGTGGCACTGAAATCCCGTGCCTGGACAATTTCTCGTGGACAGGTAAAGCATTCCTGAAACACTGCCAATTCAGGGATCTTTGGTAATTATCCAAATACCCCGCCCTGAAAGTGTTCCGAAACAGGTTGGATAGCTGGTTCTCATCGAGCCCCAGTGTCTCTCCTAGCACGTCGTCACTTTTAAACTCTACCAACCCTTTGTAAAACACAGAGGTGGTATTCCCGCTGCCGGCCTTACCCGCCTTGTGGATTAGGTCAAGTGCCTGCCGGCATTCCTTTTGCCATTCAGTCGATTTCTGTCTTTTAATTAAACCGGGTTTAAATCCCTCTAGAGAGGCTGGTCGTGGAAAGAATTCCTCGGCGAGCAAATTCCACACCTGACCACCGTCCAGGTAAGACCAGAGATGCCTTAGTCTCAGTGCATATTTGCACATCAACAACCACGGCATCCCTAGGCCACCCTTTAACGGTTCCTGACAGCACACGGAGCGCCTCACAAGCGGCTTTCCCCTCCACAAAAAGCGGAAGAGAATCCGAACCAGCTTGTTTAGCCACAAATCAGGGCAGGGGACGACGGTGAGGCGGTAGGTGATAACTGACGCAATAAACGTCTGCACCACCTCCGCCCTTCCTTTCAGGGACAGCGCCCTTCCAGACCAAGTCCGGGATAGCGCTTCTACCCTGTTCGTCACCTCGCTCCAATTTTTCTCCGTCTGGGAGTCCGGACCAAACCAAACTCCGAGCAACTTAACAGGGCCATCCGTCCAGTGTCCAACAACACTGGACGTTATCGGCTTGCTGCTCCAGGTGCCGAGCCGCAAACCTACAGACTTGTCCATGTTAACTTTTGCCCCTGCCACCGTCTCGTATCTTCTGATTGCCTCTGCTACGCGAGGTAGCTGAGTCATCTTGGATACGGTGATGGTGACGTCATCCGCATACGCCGAAACACCTTTACCACATCCGATTTCATTAGTGGTGCTTCCCAACTTCTCCAACCTCCGCAGCAATGGCTCGAGAGACAGAACATACAGAAGCGGAGACAGGGGGCACCCTTGACGGACTGAACGCCTGATCTCAAACGGCTCCGACAGGTAACCGTTCACCTGAACCGTGGATTTGATGCCACCATAAATGGCCTTGATCCAACCGCGGAAATCCGGGCCTAGCCCAGCCGCCTCAGGGACTGCCGCCAGGTACCGATGATCAACCCTATCGAAGGCCTTACTTTGGTCTAAATGGACCAATGCCCCACCTTTACCGGAAACTTTCCCCACCCTGTCTAAGGTGTAGCGTAAGAGATGAAGATTGTCCTGGATCGACCTGCCAGGAATGGCACAAGTTTGCGCCCTCCCGACAAGCTTATCCGCGACAGCCGTCAACCTTTTTGCTAGCACCTTGGCCAAAATCTTTAACTCTACATTCAGTAGAGTTATGGGCCTGAAATTACTAATATGGTCCCCCTTGCTCGGGTCTTTTCTGACCAGCGTTACCACTCCCCGACTCACAGAGCAGGGAATTCTCCCATTCTGTTGCCAGTTCGTGTACACGCCAGCCAGCAAGTGTCCGAACAAGTCCGGCATTGTACTATAAAACTCGTAGGGCAGACCATCCAGTCCCGGCGACCTGTCCCGCGCGCTCTCTGCCAGTACCTCTTTGACCTCCGCAGCTGTGATCGGCCCTTCACAACGCCCCACCTCGCTTGCTGAGAGTCGCGGTCCGTCAGCCAGGACATCCCTTAAGGGCTCCCCATGGTCCAACGTCTCGTTCGTCCCAAACAACCGTGCGAAATGCTGATGAAAGGCCTTCTGCATCTCCTCCTGTCCTTCGATCCGGCGCCCCTATTCGTCAATTAAAGACTGCACAGAAGCATTTCTGCCTCTCCGACTCTCCACATGACGGGCCCATCCGGCAACATTAATACCTTCTCTGCCTACCGCGCGTAACTTAGCCCTGACTCTACTACCTTCGTGTTTGGCTTGGAGGTGACGGAATAATACCGACCTCGCCGCCAACACTCTGGATGCAGAGCCTGATACTATGGCCTCCTCTAATTCCTTAGTTAGATTCCCTTCTACTCTTGCTCTCTCTAAACTTAGCTCTTTACTAAATCTAAGAGACTCTAAACGTATGGCTCTTTTGAGGGCGCACCACCATCTGTTATTAACGATGGCTCCGCATAATGCCCTCTGCACTAATTCCTTCACCCGAGCACGGAAGACTTTACTAGTCAAAATAGACTTGTTCATCTTCCAGTACCCGGGTCCCTGTCTATGACACTTAGCTAACTGCATCCTACATGTCACAAATTTGTGATCCGTGTAGGAAGTACAGTGAAATTGTGGACAACTAACTATATCCCTATCACTGTCTTTTATAATCACCCTATCTAAGTAAGACCTCTGTGAACCGTCGTTATTAGACCACGTCCACTGTGGAACGAACGGTTCATCCAGTCTATAGCGGTCTACTAGTTTATAGCTTGCTAGTAGCCTTTTTAGGCCAGGGCTTTCCCTTCTATTGATTGAGCCACCACTATCCACTTGCGCGTTGAGAATAGCGTTGAAGTCTCCTGTTAAAACTAAAGTTTTCGACGTCGCTAGGAAATTTTCCAAATCTCGAAAAAAAACCGTTTGTCTATTTTCTTGCGGAGCATATAGTGCTACCAACCTGAAAGACTGCTTATTCGCGTGTGTCACATCCAGAACGACCAGCCTACCTTCTGGGTCTAGAAAGACTGCACTTACCTGTACATCCAAGCTTTTTTTGAACAGTACCACAACGCCCCCACTCCCTCCTTGACTCGGAGAAATAACTTTCTCGTAATCATTAAGAAGAGGTGAGAACGCCTGTGGGCCGTTCAGCTTGGACTCAGTCACCACACATATATCTATCTTTCGCGACCTGAGGTCGTCTAGGAGGCATGTCTGCTTCCATTTGGACCTCAGGCCACGTACATTTATACACCCTATCTTAACTTCCATGGAAAAAAAAAAATGTTTACATTACCTTTGCAGGAGGGGTTTCACGACTTGCATCGTCCCCTCCTCCGGTATCTTCTATGACTGGTGTAGCCGTTGGTTTTAAAATAATTTTTTCTTTCACGACATGCTGACTCACATCAAAAATATCGTCAGCATATCTCCGTTTGAATTGTTCGTAGTGTTCGGCACTTATCCTCGCCAACCGTATGTGCGGCGGTTTCCCTTCAATCGGTCCCATTATCGTATAGTTTTTTTTTGTTATTAGTTCGTGTAATACTTCGTTTTTGATGGTGTACGAAACAATTCTTTCTTGCGGGGGTTTAGGAGCGGGTTTCAATTTGGGAGTGAACGAGGGTATTATTTCTTGTATGTTTTGCGTTTTTTCTTTTTTTCTTGTAGGGGGAGGGGAGTCTGGGCCAATGGGTTTTTTCCTTTTGTTTTTGGCAACTTCAAACTCCGCTTCTTCCTTACTTTTTCCTTTTTCTATTACGACTTCCGGTGTTTTCGTTTTTCCTTGTTTGTCATCTTTTTTAAGTTCAGTTTTCTCCGGTATTTCTTTCTCCCTTTGGGGAGGGACTTCTTTTTTTTGGTTCGGTTTTTTTATTTTTACACATTCGGAGCGCACGTGGCCCTTTTCTCCACATTTAAAACATCTGGGCCTCCGTCCCTCCACCGACACTCTTGCACTGAGACCTTCCCCTATAAATATCCTGTCTGGTCTGGTCTCGAGGGTATCGTTTGACGCTAGAACTATAAGCTCTAGCGCCTGCCCCTTCCAATTGAGTGCGTTCCTTCTTCTCATTGTGAGTACTTCCACTTGATCCTCCACGTCGTAAATTAAAGCTTCTACCAACCAGTTTACGTCATACCCGGGTGGAATGTCTTCTATTGTGATTTTCGCAGTTCTCCGGCCCAGGTATGTGGGTAAGAGCATTACCTCTTCTGTTTTCAACGTTTGTGTTGATACTACTTTCGCAATTTCTGCGGATTCGAATTGGGCCTCTACTGTAGCATTTCGAGGCCCTCTACCAACGTATTTTATTTTTTCCCACACAGGGGCAAGACACTTTTCAATTGCATCCGTTTTCATCATCATGATGCGCCTTTCTTTGCAATTGTACACTTTGTAGATAACGGTTCTTACCGCCAACTCTTGGATAGTTTCCTTTGGCGGTATTAACCTTGTTATGTCGTCTGTTTTCCTTATTAGGTTTCTGTACTTGTACCACTGTTCGGGTATCACCTCCATTGCTTCAAATTGTCCGCCTACGGCGGAAGAAAAACTGCTGGCCTTTTTCTCTTCCTTGGTTACTTCTGGGTCTACTTGAAATACTTGTGTATTATTGAAACAAATTTCTTCTTGTAAAAGAGGAAAGTCCTCATCACACAGTAGAAAGGTCATTTCGTTATCCATATTGAAAAAGTTTTCGTTTTACACGATGGTAGTTTGCTATCTCTCTAAAAGAGAGCAGCAAAAAAGAAAATTTTTGCCCCGCAGGGCGCAATTCCACAGGAACAACAGTTGAAACTTGACAAAAATCACACCAAACAGCAACAAAAAGGACAGAAACAACTCACTAAACTAGGCAGAAGCAATTCAAATCAGTACGACGAGCCCGAAGTAGCTTGCCAGCTGGATAGAGAAGCCTGTTTTGCCTTCGCAAACTTATGTAAATCATAGTGAAGTTCATTCACTGATCAGCAAAATTAGAAATATAATATTTCTATATCTCTCAGAAAGATTTAAGCAGTAGTGGAGCGATAAAGTTGTAGTATATTGTCAACTTAATGTGACAATCCCAATAAGGGAACACACTACTGCCGTTTAGCCCTAGGAAGCTGGACCGCTTCCTGTCGGCCTTGACACAATTACTGTGTCCTTAAGTTTGCGAAGGGGAGACAAGCTCCCCCACCCAGCCTAGCCAGCATTCAGGGACATGTTTCTGAGTCTTTGCTCGTCATCAGCCTGAAGTAGCCTGCCAGCTGGATAGAGAAGCCTGTTTCGCCTTCGCAAACTTATGTGAATCATAGTGAAGTTCATTCACTGATCAGCAAAATTAGAAATATAATATTTCTAGCCAGCATTCAGGGACATGTTTCTGAGTCTTTGCTCGTCATCAGCTTCCTAGGGCTAAATGGCAGTAGTGTGTTCCTGTCTCATTCCAGGAAGAAAAAGTAGAGGTAGTTGATAGCTTCCGCTATCTGAGTGACCAAGTTAGTAGTGGGGGTGGGTGCGCTGAAAGTGTAGCTGCTAGAATAAGAATAGCCAGGGCAAAGTTCAGAGAGCTCTTACCTCTGCTGGCGACAAAGGGACTCTCACTCAGAGTAAAAGGCAGACTGTATGATGCATACAGTTGTATATAAGATATTCAACATAAAAGAAAAAAAATTATGGTGGAGAGGTGCATGGCACCAATATGGAATAAAGTATGCTACATCAGCCATGGAATGCGAAACACAACCGTTGAAGCACAGTTTCAAATGGCTGATGTAGCAAAAGAACATTATTTACATTATTTATATTTGACAGATATTTGTCCTCATCTTGTTTGTTGTTAACTCAACATTTCAGTTGATATACATACCCTCCAGCCTTCATCAGGTGTCTTGGGGAAATTTTGAACCTGGGTTCTCATACCTAAGATTTTTTTTTTTTTGATGTTGTTATTATTATTATTATCATTAAGATCACTGCCTGGAATCGAACTCAAAACCATTATGCCATATGCCCGATGAAGGCTGGAGGGTATATCAGCTGAAATGTTGTGTTAACAACAAACAAGATGAGGACAAATATCCATCAAATGTAAATAATGTACATAATTCCTCATCTCTTAAATATAGAACTGTAGTAGCAAAAGAAGTGTCAACAATGACACTAAAAAACGACAAAATTATGCTGCTACCCACATACTTGGGCTACAGAATGGTGAAGATATACCAGCTGGTTATGAATTGATGTGGGTAGCAGTGGTAGACGTTGAAGAAGAAGCATCCATCCTGCAAATGAAGAGGAGGGACGCCGTGAACTGGTGAGGCCAGATGCTCGAGATGGTAATTCAAGCTGCAAACCAAACTCTGGAAAATTTATCCGATAGAGTGTTCGTGGGGGAGGGGCTGACAATGCAAGTGGCTGTGGAGGGACATAGGCCCAGATGCTTCAAGTGTGGAGAGAAGGGCCATGTCCGCTCCATGTGTGCCAAAAAGAAAAATGAGAATGAGGCCCCTCCCCAAAAAGCTGTAAAGGAAACATCAGCAGCAGAAGGGAAGGAGAGAACAAAAGACGAAAAGAACCAAACTGCCGAGGAGATGGAGTTTACAACAGTGACTCATAAGTGTAAGAAGGCACAAGTCCCTGATCCCCCCCCCCCCAAAAAAAACACAAAACACACAGACACGCAAAACCAAACTCCCTAGCCCAAGCCCACAGCAAGGCCATTTGCCAAACCCTTCCCCAAACTACAAGTAAAAACTATAGAGTTCCAGGAAAAGAATGAGCCGTTAGCAAGAGTCATTAGGGCACACCATGACACGTGAGTGTTTAGAGTAACAAAAGAAACACAGACAAACGTTAGGTATGCAAAAATAAATGAGAAACTGTTTACGGATATGAAGGAGAGGTATCCAGAAAACATAAAAGACATAACCGCTGAAGTGGCACAGGATAAACATATTATAAGCCCGACTACCACTCCCAGGAAAAGCCCAGCAGCGACACCTGATAAAGAAAATGACAGGGAGGTAGGCAAATTTGTACAGCCCCTCCCCAAACTGAAAATGTGAGTAATCTCTTTCCTTTAATTTTCCAAAAATGATTAAGTTAGAGTGCATAAATGTGCATGGACTGGGGTTGCAATGGAAACAGGCTTGTTTTCTGGATGATCTCAGGACATGTGATATAGATGTAGCAGTCGCAACTGAGTCCAAGATGAGTGGATCACAAGCGTTCTCTCCTCTTCTGAATGACTATGAGAAAATTATTTCTCCTAGCCAACGAGGAGTAGTGGGGGGGGGGGGCGTGGTAGTCTTATTCAGGAAGAACTTGGACTTGCAAGCAAGTACTGTCTTTCTGGACCCAGAAGGTAGGCTGGTCATCCTGGATGTAACTCACGAAAGTAAACAGTCCTTCAGGTTGGTAGCTGTGTATGCTCCTAATGAGTGTGGGTAATCGGGATTTTTGTGAGACCTTGAGCACTTTCTAGTGACATCTAAAATGGTAGTTCTGTTAGGAGACTTTAACACTATACTTGATGCACAGGTGGATAGTGTTGGCTTGACTGATAGGAAAGGAAATCCTGGCCTCAAGGGTCTACTAGAGAGCTATAATCTAGTAGACCGCTACAGACTGGATGAGCTGTTCGTTCCACAGTGGACATGGAGTAATAATGATGGCTCTCACAGATCTACATTGATAAGGTATTTGTTAGAGATAGAGATTAGGATACTTTTAGTTGTTCACAATTTGATATAGTACCTTACACGGATCACAAATTTGTGACGTGTGAGGTACACTTAGATAAATATCATGGGCAGGAACCCGGGTACTGGAAGATGAACAAGTCTATTTTGACTTGTAAAGCCTTCCATGCCCAGATTAAAGAGTTAGTACAGAGGGTACTATATGGCACCATCATTAATAATAGATGGTGGCATGCCCTCAAGAGAGCCATTCGTTTAGAGTCTATTAGATTTAGCAGTCAGCTAAGTTTAGATAGATCTAGAATAGAGGGTGATGTAGTTAAGAACTTAGACAAGGCCTTGGAATTTGGCTCTGCATCTAGAGTGTTGACGACGAGAACAGTCTTGTACCGTCACCTCAACGCCAAGTTGCATAGTTAGAGCTAAGCTACGTGCAGTGGGACGAGAAGGTATTAACATTGCTGGATGGGCACGTTGTGTGGAGAGTAAGAGGGGTAAAAAAAGCCTCTATAAAGTCTTTAACAGATGAACAGGAGTGCAAGATCTATGGACAGGAGGAGATGCAAAAGGCTTGTCATCAGCATTTTGCACAGTTGTTCAGACAGAGCGGTGCACTAGAGCATGGGGAGTCCCTAAAGGGCTTCCTTGCCAGTGGGCCATAGCTCTTGGCATGGAAGGTGAGGTGCTGTGAAGGGCTGATTACAGCTATGGAGGTCAAAGAGGTGTTGGCCGAGTGTGCCGGGGAAAAGTCACCGGGGCTGGATGGTCTACCATATGAGTTTTATTGTAGCATGCCAGACTTGTTTGGGGACCTGCTGGCCAGCGTCTACACAAACTTGCAACAGAATGTGAGAATTTCCAGCTCTGTGAGTTGGGGAGTGGTGACGCAGATCCAGAAGGACCCAAGCAAGGGGTATATTATGAATAATTACAGGCCCATAACTCTACTCAATGTTGAGTCAAAGATTTTGGCCAAGGTGTTAGTTAGAAGGTTGACGTGTGTCGTGGAGAAACTTGTAGGGAAGGTGCAGACATGCACCATCCCAAGCATGTTGATCCAGGACAAATTTCACCTTATCCGTTACACCTTAGACAGGTTGGGTAAATTAACCGGCAAAAGTGGGGTACTGGTCCATTTAGACCAGAGTAAAGTGTTTGATAGGGTAGACCATCAGTACCTGGCCATGGTTCTTGAAGCAGCTGGGGTGAGCCCTGACTTCCGTGGTTGGATCTCTGCCATGTATAGTGGCATCAAATCCACAGTCCGGATAAATGGTTACCTGTTGGAGCCGTTTTTGATCAAGCATTCAGTTCATCAAGGGTGTCCCCTGTCTTCGCTTCTGTATGTGTTGGCTCTTGAGCCATTACTGTGGAAGCTGGAGAATTTGGTGGGCGACCCCAATGAAATCGGTTGCAGTAAGTTGGTTTCTGCTTACGCAGATGATATCACCATCATCATGTCCAATGAGGCTCAATTATCTTGAGTAGAGGAGGCTATCAGAGGATATGAGGCGGCGGTAGGGGCAAAAGTTAACAAGGACAAGTCCATCGGCTTGTGCCTCAGCACCTGGAGGAGCAAGTCGATATCATCCAGTTTCGTGGGTCATTGGACAGAGGGTCCTGTTATGTTGCTTGGAGTTTGGTTTGGACCAGACTCCTAGATGGAGAAGAATTGGAGCAAGGTGGCAGACATGGTGGAGGCCCTAGTCCGGACCTGGTCAGGAAGGTCTCTGTCCCTGAAAGGAAGGGCGGAGGTGGTACAGGTCTTTATTGCATCTGTAATTACCTCTTCCGCGTATTGTGGAAGGGAGGGTTAGGGAAGCCCTGGTTGATGATGTGCAGACATGCGTTGAGGCTTAGGCATCTCTGCCGCTACCTAGAGGGTGATAAGGTGTGGAATCTGCTAGCAAAGGAATTCTTTACATGACCAGCCTCTTTGGAGTGATTTAAACCCGGTTTCATTAAAAGACATAACCTGACTGAATGGTAAAAGGAGTGTTGACAGGCACTTGTGCTGATCCACAAGATGGAGCAAGGCCGGCAGTAGGAATACAACCTCGGTTTTGTATAGAGGGCTGGTAGAGTATAAAAACAATAATACCCTAGGAGAGGCTCTGAGGTTCTATGAGGACCAACTTACCAATTTGTTCAAAAAAACTTTCGGGTCAGGGTATTTGGATAATAACCAAAAATCCCTGACCTGGCAGTGTTACAGGAACGCTTTAACTGTTCGAGATAAGTTATGCAGGCACAGAATGTCAGTGCCAAGGACATGTCCAAGATGTGGGCTGGACAACGAAACCGTCCAGCACACTTTTGTACATTGTCGGGAGTTGTCAGGCTTGATAATTTATGTCAAACACGTGTTTGACATAATAAAGATTATACCACCAACTGGACTCTCTAAGGAAGGTGAGGCATGTTTTTTCTGTACAGTTGCGGTGCTGAAAGAATATGTGTAGAAGACTAGGATGCAATGATTCATGACAGGGTCCTTCATTTCTGGCCCTGGTTTGCTACAATACTTTAGATATCATCTGAAGAGCAAGATAGGGCTGGAGAGAAGGACTCTGTCAAGAAGTGTGTTTGAGGAAAGATGGAAAGCTATGTTAAGAAAGGTGGGTGCAAGGGACCCGGCTTAATTGGCTTCAGAAAAAAGGAGGAAATAAAAGGAAGGAGATAGCTGCTGGGCCTTTGAGGCAACAGGGCATATCCCTTACTCATATAGAAAAAGACTATTTATTTCATCATCAATATTTTTAAATAATAGGTATAATTCGAACACATCACAACATTTTTTGTATGTATTGTCCTGTGCTGTCCCATCTATGTATTGATCTTTATGGTGGTAATAAAAAAATTCAGCTAGCAGGCCATGCTACTCCAGACTGATGATGAGCAATGACTCTGAAACTAGTCTGTGGATGCTGGCTTTGCTGGGTAGAGGTGCTTGTCTCCACTTTGAAAACATAAGGACACAGGAAATGTGTCATGTCCAACAGGAAACAGTGTTTCCTAGGGCTAAATAACAGTAGCATTCTTCCCTTTTATGGGACTGTTACATTAAGTTGACAACATACTATCACTTTATCATGCTGCTACCACATAAATCTCTCTGAGAGATTTAGAAATATCTTATTTCAACCTAATATATATATATATGGCAGTATTGTTGTCTCTTAGAGGACAGCCACATTAAAGTGGTCATAAACAATATCTTCATCATGTTGGCATGGGTTGGACAGTTGGACAGTGTTTTGTCAGGCAGAAGACTGCACTAGACTTCTATGTCTGTTTTGGTATGGTTTTTACAGCTGAATGCCCTTCCTAACACCAACCACCCCGCAGAGTGGACTGAGTGCTTTTTATGTGGCACCAGCACAGGCAAGGTCAGTTTTGGCATGACTTTTATAGCTGGATGCTCTTCCTAACACCAACCACTTTATAGTGTGGATTGGATGCTTTTTGCGTGGCACCAACACTAGCAGTAACTTGCAAGACAAAGAACCTTTGAGAGGAGAGGGGTCATTGGAGGGGGGCTGATCTTGTGTCAGATGATGAAAGGGTAGAGTGTGACAGAAAGACAGAATTAGGTGTCTTTCTGTACAGGAGGTACATAGTTACCCAACCGGCCAGAGAGAGAGAGAGAGAAAGAAAGAGATGGTGGCAAAGTACCAGGGTATACTCACAAGGAATGGGGATCAGAGCATAGATGGGATGGTAGAGTGAAAGAAGAGAGAGAGATAGATGGTGGCAAGTGCCAGGGCACACACTGAAGGTATGGAGGTCATAATATAATTGGCAGAGTATTGCCAGAGTAAAGAAGCGTGAGTAGGGAGTGGGGCACTATGGGATAGCAATGATATGAGCTGGACAGTGAAGACAGGATTCGGGAATGAGAGATAATCATGGTGCATGAAAAAGGAAATGTGAGGAAGAGAAGAGATGCAGTTTGGGAGAAGAGATGTAGTTTAGTTTGTTTGGGTAGGGTGTGTGAAAAATTTTTTTGTTATATGTGAATGAAACACAATGCTTCTAGCACTCAGTTTTGCTGATATGGGTGGGTCTTCTCAAAAATATCATGTCGCTAAACAGCTCGCTCTATCGTTATTTCCTCCTTGAAGCCCAACATCCTGAGATCAGTCTTCACCACTTCATCTCATGTCTTCCTGGGTTTCCCTCTTCCACAGGTACCATCAACTTTCAGTGATTGGTACTATTTTATACAACTGTCTTCATTCATATGTATCACATGTCCAAACCAATGTAGTCTTCTCTCTTGCCTGCTGCATCTGATTCCTCTTATGCCAAACTTTCCTCTCAACAAATTTGTGCTTTGTCATACATGCACACTGATGTTGCACATCCAGTGGGGCATACTACCTTCGTTCTTCTCAAGTCTACATGTCTTCTGCATCCAGAGCCATGTCTCACTACCGTGGAGTATAGCTATTCGTACACAGGCATCATACAAACTACCTTTCATTCTGTGAGAGAGAGTCCTTTTGTTACCAACAGAGGTAATAGTTCTCTGAACTTCCTCCATCGTATTCTTATCTTAGAAACAATATTTTCGGAGCATCCTCCATCATTGCAATTTGGTCACCTACATAACAGAAACTATTTACTACCTTAAGAGAGCCACCTGGGCATTTGAGAGAGTCTAAGCCCTGTGTGCACTTAGTGCTTAATATTCCTACACATCTGCCACACACGAAGGCAACTTTATTGCCTTCGTGTGTGGCAGATGTGCAGGAACAATATATATATATATATATATATATATATATATACACACACACATATATATATTATATACACACACGCATATGATACACAAAGCATTCTAGTGTGAAAATTACCCAGCAACAACAGGGTACTCAGCTTAGCTGAGTATCCCGTTGTTCTTGGGAGTTGCTTTTTCCAGAGTACCAATTTTGGCCTATATTTTTATTTTTGTACTATGTACTTAAAACAATGGGAGAAGCCTTGAATGTAAAGCAAAATAATTTTTTGTAAATCAGTGATCACTATTACAATCCCCACTTCCTTTATTTTCAAACAGAAAATGAAATATAATTTAAAAACAATAGTAAAATTTCAAGAAAATCTTTCCTTAATGCTGACCCCACCATAAATCGTAAAATTGTGGCTTTTGTTTTGAAATTTTTTTAATCATAGTTTTAAGATATGGATGGTCCAAATCTGCAATTTGTTTCTGTTTATAATTTCAAAATAATTTTCAGACACAAAGGTGTGTGATTTAAGGGAGATTTAGCTGATGTTTCTAGTACATCTGATGATCAGGTGGTACCTTCCTCATTTCTTTGTCCCATGTATTGATGTTTTCCAGTATTTTTCTCCCCATAAGCATATCTTGAAAAGTGATGCGGTGGTCCCTTGCTGGTATGTAAGCAACAACAAAAAAAAAAAAATGTAATTTAAATTTTTAATTCCCCCACCCCGCATCAAGTGTGTCCACACACACACATCTGTGTGCATGTGTGTTTGTGTGTAACAAAAAACATTCATTCACAGAAAGGTACAAAAAAATTGTTATTTAAATCTTTAACTCCCACTCCACATCAAGCAAGTCCATGTGTGTGTGTAAGAAAAAAGATATTTACTAACAGAAAAGTACAAAGAAATTTGTTATATAAATCTTTAATTCTCACCCTGCATCAAGCAAGTCTGTGTGTGTGTAAAAAGAAAACATTTAGTGACACAAAAGTATGCTATTAAAATAAATCATCTTTTACATACTTTTTTTTTATAATCAGTTTGTTGCCCTAATAAAATTTCTTACACACATGCATATACACACACACATACACACACTGAGCATCAGAATATACTTTTATAGAGAGTGAGGAAATTTACCATGAGAAAATAAAGTGATAGACAAGTAGAGAGAGAGAGAGAAAGATCTTTGCTGTTGCTGTCACAGATTTTGAAATTAAGTGACAATTTTGAAATTTGGTATATTGATGTACTTTTCCATGCTGAATTTGAGGTTGTGATTCATTTATTCCAGAAAAATTTTAGAAAAATGTTACAAAGGTTTAAAGATCGTTTTCCTCAATCATAAAACAGGATTTGGAAGCTAAGCATTTTGTGCATGATAAGCTGTGTATCATAAAATGAAAGTAAACATTAGAAGATGAAGTTTTAAAACTAAATGAAAGTTATGTGTGAGAGTTAAGATTTATACAAACAGAGGGAATGTCAGAAAGTATGATAAATATGTAGAGATTGATGGTGATAGATAGAGAGTTGGAGAGTTGTTAATCTTAAAGTTGAGTTTATTTCTTGCAGCAAATTATATTTTTATTATTGCTTACAGCCAACATTGTCTTTGGGATGCAGATTCTGAAAACCAAATTTGTTTTTCTCAAGGATGCACTGTTCCTGAGCTTTTTTTGGCTAAACACATATACATAACCACATATACTTGCATTTATATAGTAGATACAAACATATATATATAATATAAATACACACACACACACACACACCATCATCATCGTTATTTAACAGCTGTTGTCCATGCTGGCATGGGTTGGGCGGTTTGACAAGGGCTGGCAAACTGGAAAGCTGCAACAGACTCTAGTCTGATTTCACTTGATTTCTACAGCTGGATGCCCTTCCTAACACCAACCACTCTGAGAGTGTAATGGGTGCTTTTACATGCCACTGGCATGGGTGCCATTTGCATGACACCAGTATATATATATATATTTATATATATATATATATATATATATCTGTGCTTTGGTTCTTTCTTTCTTTTTCTTTTCTTCCTTTTTTTGTCACTTTTGCTATGAATTAAATTAATGAATTCAACAGGATACACCGTCTGCAAGTAGTTGGGTTCAGCATATTATCCTCCATTTTCTAATTGTTACACAAATTTTGGGTAAAACCTCCACTTTTACCCGCTCCCATTGATTGCACCTAGTATAGCACTAGTGTAGCAATAATTGGGTACCCTCCCAGCAGTATACTGGATAGATACTATCCCTTAGTGGGTTGTACCCCCAACCCCTAACTCTCTCACGTTATATATATGATATATATTTTATGGATATATATATATATATATATATATATATATATATATATATATATATATATATATATGACAGGCTTTCTTTCTACCAAATCTACTCACAAGCCCAATGCTATATTAGGAGACACTTGAACAAGCTGCCAGGCAGTGGGATTGAACCCAGAGCCATGTAGTTGTGAAGCAAGCTTCAGAGATTTATGATAAATTTCTGAAATCTATAATAATCTCTGGATATCTATGACCCTGATTAGTGTGTTGAACTGGATATGAGAGATTTTCTTAAATATTTTTCATATATATATGAAAGTAAACTGTAAAGTAGTTGGTGTTTGAAAGGGCATCCAGCTATAAAATACTTGCCAAAACTGACCTCGCCTGTGCTTATGCCACATAAAAAGTACTAAGTCCACTCTGCTGAGTGGCTGGTGTTAGGAAGGGCATCCATCTATAAAAATCCTGCCAAAACAGTCACAGAAGTTTGGTGGAGGTGCATTTATGGCTATTAAAGAGTAACTAAATAGGTAGATGAATTCTTGGTTCAGTGTGGTCAGAAAGAATATTTAACTTTAGTTCAGTGGTCAGTAAAGAGAGCTAGAATGCTAGAAACAGATGCCTAACTTTAGGAGAGGGAATATATTTGATATTAAAAGTTTAAAATTAACAATTAAAAAGAGTAGTGCAGCCAGCATATTTCAAAGATACATATGTTAAGGGAATAGGTATTAATAAATGAAGGAAATACATACATATATTATTATGACTGTGAATGTAGAGAGGCAGGTGTCACATTTTGCTTGCATTTGGACCTGTAGAAGAACCTAAAGGTATGATAGAACTTATGCTTGCAGGAAGAGAATGTTTCATGTTGTCTATTAAGTAATTGTGGTGAATCATGGATTAATATTTGTGGGGGGGGGGGGCTTCCTTAAGGCAGAGTCCACATGCAGAGTGCTGGTTTTGGTACAGGACACCGAACTCTATTATGGCCCAGGTTATCCTATATGATATTTTCTGAAAAGAATAGATATCATGGTACCATAGGCTGTAGGTAGCAAACCCACCACACATTTAAGACTCCAGGAGTTCCAACAAATCCTGTGATAAAAAGAAATAATAATAATAATTGTAACAACAGTAATAATAGCTGTAATAAGAATACAAATAACGGTAATAATAATAATAATTTTTATAATATTATTGAAGACAACAATAAAAATTAAAATTATTTTAATAATAATAGTAATGATAGTAACCTCACCTTAAGCACCCACCACAGTAGAGGAGCTCCTGAAACTAGTCCCTCAAGTGCCACCGTCCCTTGAATCTCAATAGAACCTAGAACATCCACTTCTAGCCACCACCCTATGGACACAATTGATATCCATAACTACAATACTAATATGAGCCAACCCCTGAATACTACCCTAGACTTTAACTTGCCCTTAAATAGTACAGCATCATTCCTGTACATATCTATCTAACCCATGTGGGCCAGATAGATCCAGCTGCAACTGTCGATTTGGAATTGAATACCTGCTGCAAGTCCATTGCAGAAGATTTAACATCGTCCACAACACACTGCAAAATTCTGCTAGTCATTACATTAGGTCTACAATTAATTTTAAGTAGAGATATTCCATACATCTGAATTCATTTAGATATGAGGAGCATAGCAAGTCCACTTCCCTAGCCAACCACATACACCATCTGATAAATAAGAAAATACCAGAGAGGATAACCTGGGCCATAATAGAGTTTGGTGTCCTATACCAAGGCCAGCACTCTGCATGTTGACTCTGCCTTAAGGAAGCCCCCCCAAATATTAATCCATGATTCACCACAATTACTTAATAGACAACATGAAACATTCTCTTCCTGCAAACATAAGTTCTATCATACCTTTAGGTTCTTCTACAGGTCCAAATGCAAGCAAAATGTGACACCTGCCTCTCTACATTCACAGTCATAACAATATATGTATGTATTTCCTTCATTTATTAATACCTATTCCCTTAACATATGTATCTTTGAAATATGCTGGCTGCACTAATCTTTTTAATTGTTTATGTTTAACTTTTAATATCAAATATATTCCCTCTCCTAAAGTTAGGCATTTATTTCTAGCATTTTAGCTCTCTTTACTGACCACTGAACTAAAGTTAAATATTCTTTCTGACCACACTGAACCAAGAATTCATCTACCTATTTAGTTACTCTTTAATAGCCATAAATGCCTTCCTCCTCCACTTTACTAAAACCTTAACCCCTGACCTCTCATCCCAAACCTACCCTGACAGAATAATACTGGCCTTTTATCTTTATTTTTATTTTTGTTTCCATTACTTACCCTCTTTACATTATCTTTATCTTTATTTCTACTATTCTCTCTTTCTTTTTTCTCTTCTCTTCACTCTGATCTGCCTATCTGTCATGATGTCTTGGTCTATATAATTGTCTCTCTCACATTATATTTTTCTTACATGCTAACTGCTAGATTTATTCCTTCAATCTGAATGCATCACTCAAACTACTGCCTAGATTTACCTGGGATTATACTTAGAGACTATACCTTCTCGGAAATATGGACAAACCTCCATACCCTCCAGAACAAGATGAGCTGTGAACTTTATTCTTGTATCTACTGTTTTATTCATCCATATTCTGTGAATTCTCTGTCTGAAACTTTTGTGCATACACACTTTGTCCCTGATGATGGAATAGTCAGTGTATGGGGGTGTTGACTCATTACCTGGGATATCCCAGAAACAGCTGTAAGATATTATTAATGTCTACTTGTTTTTTTGATTTGCCTTACTGTAACTAAACATTCTAAATGACCTGAAATGCTTGTCCTGCCTTGGTTTTGTTTTTCTTTTCCTTTATTATATACCTGCTGGTTCAGAAGCCTACTATGGATCCCTACCTCCAGCTACATCTGTGAATTTGGAACCTAACAGATGGCCAATTATAGTACTTATGCAGCATACCTATTGGTTTAGTTCATCGGTGAACTTAACTCCTCATATTCCTATATATAGAAGAAAACAGGTGAATTTGATCAGATATTTAGTAACATAAGAAATCACTTGTTTCGTAAACAATAAATATTGGTTCTATAAGGAAAATCTTATAAGCTGATTGCATTGTCAAATCTTCTGAGACTGCATAACTCCCATTGATAATCTTAATTATTCATACTGGACTGATGACTGTGTTGTCATATTGATGCGAGTTATGCAACCTCAGAAGACTTGATATTTATTGTTAATGTAATATATGAGATTTGATGTAGCTAAATATCAGTAGAACAAACCCTCCTGTTCCATTTTGCTTTCTATTTGTACTCTGTGAGCCACACAACTGTGGATTGCAACCATATGAAACTAAGACTACAATTTATTGTCCTCATAGTTTCCTTTTGGATATACATGGATACTCATAGAATTTTAACTACTAGTTACTTGCCATGTGATTTAGACTTAAATCATGTATGTGTGTGTACACATACATCTGCTGCATCTGAAATTTTCCTTCTGTGTTAACCACACATTATATATACAATGTCATCTGAGCAATATGGCCGCCTTGAAGCTAACCCTCATATGATTTTCAGGTAAGTGATTAATTATTCCACATGGCTTCAAGGGTATGAAGGGCCTGAATGATTTGTTCACTGGAGAAACTGACAACAATACCACCTGCTGGACTTGTGTACAAGCAATTGTAGATATAAATAAACATAAGAAAGAATAATTAAAGATAATTAAGAGTAAAATTTAAAATATCAAATCAGGGACAAAGCAGTGTATATAGTAAAAAATGTATCAAAAGACGTATATGTAATTTATCATCCCTCACATTTAATTATATTTTTGTTTCTATTTTTATTTTTGTCATTATCACTATGACATTTGATTTTTCTTAAGTTTTAAATTTATGCTTGTTTTGTACAGAGTAACCCAAAAAAGTTCTAGAGAATTCATGTCTACAGTGAATAACTGTAATGCAGGATAGCATCTTAATAGCTCAAGTGTTTCCTGTGTACAAAGAAAGCAATCTTCCCGCCTATTTGTTAAAGCACATTTTAAGACTGACCATTCTAACTTAAAATTAAATCCTTTTATATTAAATATATATTCAGCAAGAGGGGTTAAGTTCTAAAGTTTTCCATTCAAGTATAAATTACACTGTACATAAAATTGTCTTTGAAAATTTGCTATAGAGCCTATATAATGATTAGATGAATGAGTCCTTTACCGTTTAGTGGGCAATTATTGGTTATTTGACAGTTACATTGAAACTTTTTGTCCTTATGGGCTTGAATATTATTAAACAAGTTTCTATTTAGTTTTCATATTGGCATAGGTTTGGGGATACTAATAGAACTGTGTATTTACTATTAGTTTTCATATATTATTATAACTTGAGATTGATTGGATATATGTATGACTATGAAACTTTTCCACAAATGAAAATTTATTCACGCTCATTTTAATAGTTTGGCTGAAATTCAACATATTTGAGCAAGAGTGTAACAAGTTGTCTACATCTGATTTTGATATAAAACTTTCTAAACCATTATTGTATTATCATTTAGTTCACAGTGATTAGACACTGCTATAATAACAATGAGGTTTGAAGTAGCAGAGTAAGATAATTTGACAGTTGATATATTAAAATTATGGCGGCATTTATGCTGAGAAGGAAAAAAATTTAATTTTGAGAATTTTCAGAAATCAGTTGAAATTTCATAAGGTGTGCCTAGTGTAAGCAATGACTGCAAGACGTATAATGAGACATCAGGTTGGTTAACAAAGAAGGAAGATTTCATATGCAGCAGATGCACAAGGGCAATAAGCACTCAAAAAAGTTTGAGTAGTAAATTCACTCAAATACACAGATGGCTTTCTAGAAGTAGTCTATAGCTTTTCTTACCCAGCTGGAGAATAAAGTGTGGTAACCAGAATAAGGACAGGTAAGAGAAAGTTCAAGGAGTTATTAACTCAACTGGCAATAAGGGTTTCTCCCTCAAAGTCAAGAATAGATTGTTTGATGCTTTGTGTGTAAAGTGCAGTGTTGGATAGCAGTGACACATTGGCTTTGAATGCAGAGAACCTGTGAAGGAGGAAAAGAAATGAGACAGGTATGTTTCACTGGATGTGTCATGTTAGTGTGCACGAATGACAAAGTACAAATGAACAAAGAGATTTTAGGAATTTTTGCTCCTAACAAAGAAAGCTGAAATGTAGAAGGTAGACATTCTCCAAATGCAAGAATAAAGAGACGATAAGAATTTCCAATTACAGCTGTAACTCATTTTAATCTTTACATAGCATGCAAATAACAGTATTTGGATTGAGAGAGATAAGGGCAGTTTCTGTGCCTTCATATTCATACACATAAGAGGTGTTATGTTTGACCATTACATCACTTGGAATCGCAGCAGGAAGAAAATATGTGTAATTGCTTTGGTTGTGCTGTCCAAAGCTATAGATTTAATTCTCCCACAATGCAACACCACGACATGCGCCATCCAGTAGCCAATGGATGAGACAACTGGTTTCAAGGGAGGTAACTGTCTGCATGCCCCCACTCACTGCAAGACTCAAAGTCAGAACTAATGAACGATGGACAGAAAGTTAAGGGATACAAATGCACAGAGATTGCAAAGAGGCAATAGTGGGAGAAATGTGTACAATGTAAAAAAGAAAAAAAACATTGAGAAAAAAATCTGCATGCACAAAGAACAAAAGTAAATGCAACAGGCATACAAAGGGAAAACAACAGTGTGTGTGTGGTGCTTCTGGACATATATACAATTGTATGGATGTATGTGATGCAAGGCAAACAGTGTGCATGTGTGTAGTGTGGACATATATACAAATGTCTGTGTGGTTTTTTTCTCTTTTTTTGTTTTGTTTTTGTAACAAGAATGTGAAATTGGAAAACACATGAGTGTCACCGTAACAGTTAATGTGAGGCAAAAAGTCATATAAAAATTGTTTTTGATTGTCTTTTCAGCTAATATACTGACCAGCCTGAACGTGTTGAGGCTAATATGGAGTGTCTTTGCAATTTGTTTGTTTTGTTGGGTGTCGGTGCTTGTTGTGGTGGTGGGCATGAAAATGTCTGTGAAAAGATAGGTGTGTCTGTTTCAGTCAATGTTTTTTTTATCTCTGTTGACAGAGACAGTTATATCTTTTCCATTCATGTCCACAGTAAACAATTTCTCTGTACACTTAAGTATATGGTAAGGATCAGAATAAGGTGGCATCAATGAACCCTTAATGGAATTGTTCCAAATAAACACATGCATCCATGTGGATATGTCAGAAGGAACTGCAGAAGGTACAGACTATTGTCTAGGCAACATTGGAGGGAGGTCCACAAAGAAGGATCTAAGTTGAGTGATATATGAAGTTGGGTCGGTATTCTGTACATCAACGGGTACTAACATTTGGCCAGGTAGTGCCAAAGTGGTGCCATACAAGAGTATCCCAAATCTGCTTTGATGGCTGAACGGCAACCCAGTAGAACAATAGGAAGGAATTCCAACCAACGGTGAGGTTCAGGAGCAACATGAATCACAGCTTTTAGCTGCTTATGAAAATGCTCTACCATTCTGTTTGCACCAGAGTGGTAGCTTGTGGTATGAATATGCTGTATTCCGAGTAATTGTGACAGTTCACGAAATAGACTAACTTCAAACTGGTGACTGCGATCAGTTGTGATCCTGGAAGGTACTCCAAAATGAGAGATCCAACCTGAAATGAGTGCTCTGGCAACAGAGACTGCAGAAATGTCCACTAGAGGAATGACTTCAGACCATCTAGAGAATCTGTCAATGCAGGTCAGGATATACATGAACCTGCAACTGATAGGCCGTGAACCAACAATGTCGATATAAATGTGCTGGAACCTGGAATCCAGTGGCTGGAAGCGCCCCAAAGAAGCTCGCACATATCTGTGCATTTTCACATGCTGACAACATAGACAGGCACATGACCAAACAGTAATAGAACATTGCATATTTGTCCAGGAAAATCGAGCCAAAATAAGCTTAACTATGGCCGCAATGCCTGGGTGTGATAGCTAGTGCAAGGCTTCAAAAACAGGATGATGATAATGCTCAGGGACCAGGGGTTGGGGTGACTCAGTGGAAACATCACAAAGAATGGTCCCTTCAGATGATGGAAGAGGCAGGTACTCAAATCCGCAACAGAGTCCAAGGAAGGTTGCTCTGCAGCCATAGCAACCACATCAATTGAGGCAGGAGAGGACAAAGAACAAACTGGGAGGTGAGGACAGGGCATCAGAAGGAATGTTGTCTGTACCCAGAATGTGGTGAATGTCACTGGTGAACTGCAAGATATAATCCAAGTGTCTGGTCTCTCTGGGCGAGTACCAGTCAGTTTTGGTAAACAGTGCAAACATCAACGGTTTATGATCAGTGAAAACTGTGAACTCCCTACTCTCAAGAAGGTGAGTGAAGTTCTTCCCCACAAAATAAATAGCTAAAAGTTCTTTACTGAAAATGCTGTAATGCAATTCAGCTGGTTTCAACTAGTGAGAAAAGAAAGCCAATGGTTGAGTTTGTCCATTTACAGTTTGCTGCAACACAGCACCCACAGCTAAATCAGAAGTGTCAACTGTTAGAGATAGACTGGCATCAGGAGTAGGATGAGCCAAAAAGGATGCCTTGGCTAGCTTGGTCTTGGCCTTTTCGAGAATTTGCAAAGTAGTAGGAGACAATGAAATATTAGCATTTTTAGTTGGCTATCCTTTTAAAAGCTGGGTCAAAGGAGACAACTTTTCCGCACAGCTGGAAATGAATCTTCTACAGAAATTAACCAGACCCAGAAATGTTCTTAACTGTTTTAAAGACACAGGAGGAGATGTTTGATGACCTCTCCTTTAGAAGGAATCGGGTGAATGCCATCAGCATCTATGAAGTGTTCTAAATATTCCAAGCTGGAAGATCTAAACACACACTTGGACAGATTAATCTACACACCAAAAGAAAACAAATGTTGGAACAACTGTATTAAATGCTGGATATGTTGAGCCTGAGTGGTGCTGGCAATTAGGAGATCGTCTACATATGTGAAAACAAAAGGTAAGCCATGAACGACCTCATCAATAAATCACTGGAATGTGCTTGCTGCATTACGAAGACCAAAAGGCATGGATAAAAATTCAAATGCTCTGAAAGGTATTGCTACTGCTGTCTTGGGTATATCTTCCAGGTTAACAAGAATTTGATGGTATGTGCGTACCAGGTTGATTTTGGAAAAAAAATTTGCATCCATGTAGGGCAAAAGAAAAATCCTGAAATGTGGAATCGGATAGTGATCTAGAACCATGACAGTATTAAGCCTTCTAAAGTCACCACAAGGATGAAAATTGACATTGCCTTTCTTTGCTAAGTGCAGAGGCGTGGCCCATGGGCTCTTGGAAGGATGAATGAGGCCAAGCTGAAGCATATGCTCGAATTCAGCTCTGGCAATCCACAGCTTTTCTGGAGACAAACAACGAGGTCTGGAAAATACAGGAGGTCTTTTAGTCATTATAAAATGCCTAGTAGAATGAACTGGCTTGGTTAACTGGAATGTCAAATCTGTTAATTCAAGAAATGAAGCAAGTAACTGTAGATATGTGTTTCCAGCTGCTGTTACAAAGACTGAAGGACTCACAGCAGAAATGGTAGTATCCTCTCCAGAGGCAGTGAAGAAAGTGGTTCTATCCAAAAGCCAACGTCCCCTGACATCCACTAGGAGTGAATAATGTTGAAGAAAATCTGCACCTAAAATTGGATGTGGTAAGTCAGCAATAACTAAAATCCACCGGAATACTCTATGGAGTGACAATTCAAGAGTAAAGGAGATTTGATCGTAGGTCTTGATAGCAGAATGGTTAACCACGAACAAAGAAATGTCCAAGAGAGCAGGATTGGTGAATGTATACCATTGAGGCCAAATGCTAACACTGGCTCCTGTAGTCTACCATAAAAGTGGGGGAGATGACTGATGTGCGCAGAGTCTCCCTGGCTAGTTTTCCACCAGGGTGTAAGAGCAGGGCTGTATACAATGATGAGCTTGATCCTTGAACTGTCTGTGGTACCAGCAAACTGGAGGGGCTGGTGGTGCATGGTCTGAGCCAGTTTCTCAAATGGAACTGTGAAGAAGAAAAAGAAGAACGATTCCTAAAGAGGCATGAAACTTGATGAGTGAGTTCCTGGATTGCTTTCTATGTCTCCAAAGATTGTTTATCCACCTTGATGCAAGAAGTTTTAGAGGAGGCATCAGCGATGATATTATCTGCAGATTGGCTTTTAGAGAACTCAAGAATCCTGTCTGCCATGGTGGCCAGTTG
Source organism: Octopus bimaculoides (assembly GCF_046866305.1). NCBI lineage: Eukaryota > Metazoa > Mollusca > Cephalopoda > Octopoda > Octopodidae > Octopus > Octopus bimaculoides. Next base: position 33,161,513 of record NC_142936.1, on the reverse strand, counting down.
GTCAATAGGAGTGGTGTCCACTGAATGCACCAGTGCCGACTGGATGTTGAGCAGCATATGAGAGTAAAAGAGTTGTTTAATGATGATCTGACCCTCATAAGAGTCGTCAGCAAGCTCTTGTAGCCATCTCAAAAACTCAGTTTCCTGTCTCCCAAATATTCATCCTGCAGCAATGAGCGGGACTTGCTCTCTGCGGACGGAGAGTTTCTGCGTAGCACCTCAGACTTGAACTACTCATAGGATATCCCATCTGGTGTATCTCTAAGCAAATCCCTAACAGATGAAATGAGTGGGGATGGTAAGCTGGACAATGCAATGTGCAGTTTGGCCAGTGGCTGGTGCATGCTGGTAACAATAAAGTAGGACTCCAGTTGCAAAAACCTCATTTTCACTTCCCCATGGAATTGAGGGAGTGAAAAATTGCTTGTTTTATAAAGGAAGAAAAACTGTTGAGAAGAAAGGAATGTCAAAGAATTGGAAAACGAATTGGAGAAGGCAAGATGGCAAAACTTGAATGTGAAAAAATAATTTTAGACGTCGGCCATTTAGAGCAGTTATGATGCGTTAATGGTTCTACTCATCTGTTTTTCTTCTTTTGTTTTTTATTCATTTGCTGTAAACTTGTAAAATATAAATTTGTATTTGTAACTGCTTATTAGTTTCTCGGGGTCATCATTCTTAGGAAATTTTGCTCCTAATAAAGAAAGCTAAAATGTAGAAGGTAGACATTCTCCAAATGCAAAAATAAAGAGATGATAAGAATTTCCAAACAAGGCCGTAACTCGTTTTCATCTTTACATAGCATGCAAATAACAGTATTTGTATTGAGAGAGATAAAGGCAGTTTCTGTGCGTTTGTATTCATATACATAAGTGGTGGATATGTTTGACCGTTACATCACTTAGAATCGCAACAAGAAGAAAATATGTCTAATCGCTTGGGTTGCACTGTCCAAAAGCTATAGATTTAATTCTCCCACAATGCAACTCTATGATGTGTGCCATCCAGTGGCCAATGGATGAAACAACTGGTTTCAAGGGAGGTAACTGTCTACAAGATAAAACTGGGTATAAAAAGAATCAAATTCAATGTGAGAGAGGAGACTATGATACTATTGGTATATGATGCAAATGAAGGATAACAGCTGCACAAGCAAGTACTAAGCCCTCAAAGTGAATGGTACTGTGGAAGAGGGAGACAGAGGAATCTGGAATGAGGTGGTGAAAAACAATCTTGAGGTACCTCATCTGACATAGATGATAGAGGATCATATAAACCAATAAATATACAGTGTTTCAGGAGACCTAATCTTCTGTGCAAGCTTGTGTTTTTATGAAACATATCTCCCTTTTGTCTTTGCTTCAACTCTAAAAATTATTGTATACACACACACACACACACTGCATTATCACATCACCATTATTTTAATATATGCTATAGTTGGATACCTTGGCTGCCATCAGTTCTCGCCTGTTTCCAAGCAAGGTAATATTTCTCCATGGCCAGACATGTTTTCCATAGAAGATTGGAAATTAACACTGCTTGCATCATGGTGACATTTGTTTACAACTATCATGTGATATCAGGGCCAGGAGACAGTGACACACACTTATATACATACATGTACATATATATATATGTATATGACAAGCTTTTTTCCAGTTTCTGTCTACCAAATCAACTCACAAGGCTTTGATCAGCCCAGACTACAGTTGAAGTTCTTGCCTAAGGTGTCACACAGTAGGACTGAACTTCAAACCTTGTGGTTGAGAAAAACTTCTTCCCATACAGTCATGTTTGCACCTCTTCACACACACACACACACACACACACACACACACACATATTTGGAAGAATTTTCTCCCCATCCAGAGTTCACAGAACATAATTTTACTTTTATTTTTGCAAAGTACATGATCATATTTGTAAATGTGTTCCACTCATTTTTTGAATGTCTAAGTGTCTTTTTCTGTTGTTGCTCTCTCTCTCTCTCTCTCTATATATATATATATATATACACACACACACAGATGGTGTTCAGACTAAATTTGACAAAATGCATAAAGGAAAATAAACAAAAGCTTTTTAAAAAAATTTTGAAATATCAACAAGTTTATGGCTGGGAGATAAGAGTGTACTCAAAATACTTGCTCTCAGCTTCCACCATGACCTCAATATAGCTCCAAAACCTGGCACATGTATTTCTCACTCTGTCTCTGGGAAGATCTTCAAACACCTCTTTGATCTTGGTCACTAGCTCAGCCTTAGTGTTGCAGGCATTGCAGTTGGTGTTTTTCTCAACTGCACCATACACACAGTAATCCCTGGAATTTCAATTTGGGAAATTAGAAGGTCAGAAATTGGAGCTGTAGAAATTCTCCAACAACTACTTCTAACACTTTGCAGAGATATAGCAAGGGGCTGAATCCCGCTACCACACAAACAGCCTTCTAGCAGTAACCGTCTCCAGCCAGGGTTTGACCAGCTTTCAGCAGCTTCACATCGCCATCTGAATTGAGCTAAAGGCCCTGTTCAAAGATGTCGGGATGAACTCTGGCATGTCAGAACACCTACTGTGCCCCTTCCTGCTGGCCATGACCTTGTAGTCTTCATTGCAGCTGTCCATATCATGTTTTACTCCCTTTATAGCATTCACAGAGCAATGAGCAGCAGTCATGTCAGCATTTTGGTACCCAGCACAAATCATTGTGATACAGGCCACTCTTTTGCAATATTCAGTTGGCTTCCAGCCCTCCATGTCAACTAATTTTTTCCTCAACTACAATTTTAATCATTATGTCCTCCAATGCTGTTGACTGTTTGCCAATACACCAAATTGTTCTTGAAAAAAGGTAATGTAAAAAATCATCAAATTTAGCCTGAACACTCTGTTCATAAATATATATATATACATATATATGTCATATACATATATATGTACATGTATGTATATGGCCCTGTTCAACATATAGAAAAGGTATCAGGAGAAACTTTATAAATGTGCACAGTGCAAGCTATGGATACATAAGAGGTACAGCACTATCACTGGAAGACTAACAGAGAAAGTAGTCTTTACATGTGGAAGATGTGCAGGTATACTAAACACCAGGAATGTACAAAAATAGACCCCCTCAAATGTCAGTGAGGATCTTTAGAAGTAGCAGACAGTTTCTGTTACTTAGGTGACCAAGTTAGCAGTGGTGGAGTTGTTCTGAAAGCATAGCCACTAGAATAAGAATAGGCTGGGCAAAGTTCAGTGAGCTACTATCTCTCTTAGTAACAAAGGGCCTATTTCTCGGAGTGAAAGGCAGATTGTATGATACCTTTGTATGAACTGCTATGCTACATGACAGTGAAACATGGGTTGTAACTACTGAGGACACGTGAAGGCTTCAAAGGAATGTATACTCCACTTCAAAGAAATTTATGGGTAATATCAGTGTGCATATACAAAAAAGTGTAAGTGATTTGAGAGAAAACTGTGCAGATATGGTTATGTAATGTGTAGGAACGAAGACAGTTGCCTCAAGAAGTGCCAAGCTCTAATTGTGGAGACAACTCATGGAAAGGGTAGACTCAGAAAGATATGGGACAAAGCGTGAGAAAGGATCTTCAGATGGGCCTCACAAAGGGGATGACAAGGGACCAAGACTTCTGGCAGTTTACTGGGCTTGGGAAGACATGTCAGGCTAAGTAAATATGTGGTCATCTTTGCATACAGGTATGTCCCCTGTATTCCTCTTCAGCTGTGCATTCATAATCTTGTGAGCTCATGGGTGCCAATGTCATGTGAAAACACCCATGCTGGTGCTGCGTAAAAGCACCCAGTACACTCTGTAAAGTTCTTGGCATTAGGAAGGATATCCAGCCACAGAAACCATGCCAAAACAGATATGGAGCCTGGGTAGCTCCGGTCAAACATCCAACCATGCTAGTATGGAAAATGGATGTTAGATGATGATGATGATGATGATCACACACACATTCTCCTTATTCCATGATCAAGATCATTATCTTACATGTTTTCCATGCTAGCACATGCTGGACATTACTCATAGTATCACACCACACAATGTCTTTCATAATCTGGCACACACAACAATGGAGAAAACTAAATAATACATGTTTACTTTGTTTTCTAAGCTCACAGACATGTTAGTTGGGGCTAAGATGTTAGTTCATCCCAAATCTGGTGCTCTTTTCTGTTTTTGGTTGATGCAGCCAATATCAGAGTAAGTTATGCACTACAACAGTGGTTTATGGATTTGGCTAACATTGCCTTTCTTCTCCAGGTGACTGAAACCAGATGAATCTAAATATAGTACTTTTGGATGGGAATTATCCATAATATACTTAAATCTCAAACATTTTTGACACATGCTGCAAGGTTTTGTTTTCCTTACCTATATGGATCATAGACCACTTGCATCCACATTCAACATGAAGCTTAATCACTACTCACCTAGAAAAGTCCACCACCTCAACTTTATATCACAGTATACCATGGACATGCATTACATCAAGTGTTCAGCCAACTCAGCAGTTAATGTACTTTTCCACATATAATTAATTGCATTACATACAACTGTTGCCATTGATCTTCAACAAATCACAGCTGATCAGGAAAATGATGAAAAACTTGTAAAGCTCTGGAATTCTTGAAATCCTTGAAATTCCAGCTATTGCAGCTGGTTTCCCCCACTGTCTTCTGTGGGTCATATTCAGTGTGATATCTCTACCAATCAGGAACTTGAACATCACAGTAACATTGACATCAAGTCTTTTTCCTGCTTTGCACTGTTTGTCACATCCTGGTGTCAATTCCAAACAAATATTGACCCGTTTATATGGGCTGCTATCGACAAGGACACCCATGAATAGGCCAGAAGCTGTGTCATTTGTCAAACAGCTAAAATACATTACCATGCCAAGTCGCTACCTAGCTCTTTTAAGACACCCAATGACTGTTTTCTACATGTGTATATCAACACAAGAGGATCACTGCCTCCTTCCCAGAATCGTATGCATCTGCTAACCTGCATCAACCAATTTTCCTGATGGCCTGAAGTCTTTTCTCTGTTTGATTAATATCAATTGCCTAAAAGTCTGGTACTTCACTGGATATCACATTTAGGTACATATGCAACAATCACAATGAAGAGAAAACATCAGCTAAAGTCTCACCTGTTCACCAAGCTGACACATCTTGGGTGTAAAAACATTTGCACAACCTATGATCCCATGGCCAACAGCATGGTTGAACATTTTCACTGACAGATGAAGTCTGTGCTTAAAGCACACTATGACAGCGATAATTGGTTGGAACACCTTTTCATGCCACCATCAGGGAAGAAATCATATACACAGGCAGAATTAGTCATTGGCACCACACTCACCTTATCTGGTCAAATGGTCACTCATGTTTCTCCACAAGATTTTCCAAATTTCTCATTTCAATGACATAAGCTTTAACATAGGTATGTATTCATAATATAGATTGAGTTATGTTCATTGTCTCCAAGCCTGTATGTCCCATCTGTCATCCTCTGAATGTTGCTACACATATATTTCTGAACATTAATCAATGCATGCATGTATTTTCATGTACAGCATAACTTCAACCACCATGCTCTGAAATCTAGAGTACTTGACAGAAAAACAAAATATTTCGTTATGGACATTATTCTCTGCACATACACATGCATTCACCTGAGGTTCATGTACACTTTCCACTCACTGCTTTGAAAATGTCAAATTTTCACACAGCACATCTCTATTTTCTCTGATTGAATGCCAGTTTACCATTTTTGCCTTATTCTGTTATTTCTATTTCCAAGCAACTTGTGATAGCCTGTATTTAACCGTCTGCAAACACTAGTATCTTGCAATTCCCCTGCACACAGCTATTTCTTCACATTTACGATTTCACTACACATATTCCATGGGGATCATTTTCTTCAGGAGAATAAATATAACTTCTCATATTGTATTTTGCTTTTTAATGACAAGTTCACTAAGACAAGAGTACTGTGGGAGATATATAAGGATTTGTGCAAGGATCAAAACATAAGTCTTTGCATTTGCTCCCATTGTTCTCTGATTGTGTTCTTAAAATCCATTTGTTTAACCTCTCAAGTATGTCATTATCTTAGGTGAAGATGGGGTGTTTCTAAGCAAACTCTATTCAACTTTATTTCAATGACATAAGCTTTAACACAGGTATATATTCATAATATCTGTAAAAAAAAGTCAGTTCCTTCTGTCATTTTCAGACAGTTTCCTTCTGTCACCTTTAGTAAGTTTCCTTTTACCAATTGCAAAGCAACTTCACTGAGATTTAGTTTTCATATGAACACATTCACTAACAAACTTCTTTCATGTAAATCTTGACCCCTTCCATGACTTTGTGGTAGACTATTATAAGGAAGAACTGGATAACAAATTTTCAATATAAACAAACTGTTATCCACAATACATACACTTTTTCTTTTCAATTTATCACAGTTGTAAAAATCCGTACTAAGTGTAGATTATTTTTCAACATATTTCAATACATCCAGAAACTATCCACTCATTACATCTCACTTGTTTTACACACACACACATATTATGATTTTACATAGGCATCATCATCATCATACTGGCATGGGTTGGCCAGTTTGGTTGAAAACTGTTAAGCTGAGAAGTTGCACCAGGTTCCAATCTGATTCGGCATGGTTTGTGTGGCTGGATGCTCTTCCTAATGTCAACCGCTCCAAGTGGGTGCTTTTTATGTACCACCAGCATGGGTGCCATTGACGTGACTCTGGCATCAGCCACAACTACGATCTCACTTGGCTTGATAGGTTTTCACAAGCACAGTATATCACCAAAGGTCTCAGTCACCTGTCACTGCCTCCGTGAGGCCCAACACTCGAATGGTGCTTTTCACGTGCCAGGCATATATAAAGAGTTTTTAAAAAATTGTTGAAAATGTGCCAATTTTGAACAATGTGCTCAGGGGTGCAGTCACTCCCTTTCCTCCCTATTAGCTACACCACAGTAGTTGCTGCTGACATAATACATGCAAACTGATTTAATGAATATACTTTTTAGACACGTGCCAATCTTCATAATCTTTATACTTTATTTTAAAGTGTTCATACATTTTGTTCACATAATTTAATTATCATCATCATTGCATATTATTTCCATGAGAATGCATTTCATAGAGATCTGTGTTTAGTAATTGTCACCCTATTTAAATTTTCCAATATTTTTTTTGCAGCCATTAAAGTTCTTCCTCACTTTGAAACATTTCAATAGGATTTATATGATTACATTTTCATCTTGGAACTTTCATTTTGAATATGCAAAACTTCCTTTGTACTTCAGATACTTTCTTTAAAGTATTCTGATATGAACTTATATATTCTAGTAATCAGTTTATAGTACAAACATATGATGTGTATGAAGGATGATTGTTGTTTGTGAATAGTGATGGAAATTAGTGGGTTCATAAGAGAACAGCTTTCTCTTACTTTTCAGCTCATTCGATGGGTTATGTCATCTAACCACCCATTTCATTCCTAATCTGAACCTCATGAGTCTTAGCATATCCCTAGTTCCTAAAATACATTTCCATGAATGATTGTAGAAGTACCAAACTATCCAAGAAGGAGAGTGAAACTGAGGAAAGCACAAAATGAAGTGATGATGCTGAACCTCATGAAGGAAATGACATTAGATTGCAACAAGAGTTTAGGTGTTGTGCTGGAAAAAACCCCATCCAACCGATGGACATAAAATAATGATGATGAAAATGTTCAAATGTTGAATACATTCTATCAAAGTATTTTTTTTTTCTAGTAAACTTCATTATGGAGGAAATTATTTTATGAGTCTTTATGTTTTTTATGATAAACTATTTAGAAATTTGGTAATAACTTAAAAAAATATTTTTATCAGAATTTTTCAAGAAGCCAAAAACAAGTATGGGAAAAAATTGCATGTAAAAAAATTCATAACAGTAACAGGCCAGTTTAGAGAAAGTGTTTGTTTTCGTTCACATTCTGTTTTTTTTTTGGGTCTCATTTTGTTTCTATCGGCTACAGATTGTTCCGATTGCATCTATGATGTTGATAGCGCTGCGATGCTCAAGAGATATAGCAGCATCTTTATGTGTTGCAAATTTTATATTTCAAAAAATATAATTAAAAAAAATATATATTCGAAGGTTCATAGAAAAATTAAGATCAATCAAATGGATATTTTCGTTTCAGATTTATTTACCACATTCAGACACTTTTGACGTTCCATACATAGTGAATATGAATTACGCTGCCATTTCCGCGTGGTCTTCTGCTTGCTTGTAAACCAATCCATTTCCATTTGCAGAGCCAGAAATTCTGACTCTGGAACGTAAACATATTTCTTGAGTATTTTTCCTATTACAACTATCATTAATCACCTTAAAGACAAGTATAATTTATGACTACTATGAATGTGACCTATTAGAGCTATGATAACGGAAGAATACAAACTAAAAGATTCGTGTGGACACTTAGTTCATGAATGTAATTATATGTATGGCTCCTGTTCCAAGCAAATAATCAACAAAGATGATGTGGCTAGTTAATAATATTACAATTATTATTAGTGATGGAATACTTGTGAGAAAATCGAAGACATTGTAAAGTATTAATTTACTCAGTTATGGATTATTTGAATTCTCATTATCAAACTACTGGATTATTTATTTTCAAATTATTTTCAGTTTCTTTCTGAAATTTTGTTAGATTATATGTTGCAATGAGCTTCATGTCAGAATTTTACATTATTACTGTAAAATGTTTTTCGTCAACTTTTCTCCATTTGGAAAGCGTGAATCGATCTCTTTTCATCAGTGGTCCTATTTTGACATAAGCAGAAATTCTATGAAATCTTTGTTGTATTTACAAATCTATTTATGTTGTGAGTGATTATTTTTGTCATGTTTGCTGAATATCAGTAAAAAGACATTTTCTATATAGTTGTATTTTTATTCTTAAACATAAAATAATAAAACCAGAATGGAATTCCAAAATATACATTTCACAGTCATCTGATTAGAACCACTGACATCAAAAGCGCATTTTCTTGTGAAACAGACTGAGACAAACAGGTATTTTACAGCAATTTGATTTACTGTGAAAAAATTGAAGTTGGTGTCATCTGTAGGCAGAAGATTTATGATAAACAAAGCTGTTATTGTAATCATCTTATATATGATACCGCATATTCTAAAAGTGAATGTATCGAAAGAATTGGTAGACGTGATAAGAGCAAAAGGCGGAGTACACAGCGTGACAAAGTTGGAGAAATGGCACGATGATGAGTGAAAGGGGGAGGAGATTTAGTAATGTCACCATCCACCGACAGAGGACGCTAATGTACGCGTAAAGTATTAAAGATGGCTGCCAAGATGGGGATATCCCAACTCAATTGGGAACAGAAATCGCATAATGAAGGTGAGTTGGCCCTTATCGTTTATTTCATCTACATCTGCTGAGGTACTACACTTTAGAATACCACGAGCTACTTCTATCTCCCTGTGATGATGCCTTAATAAGCGATTAGTAAGTAGTGGTAGATATAAAAACCAGAACAGTCGTTTTCGTCGAATTAGTTAATTTCTGTATTTTTCTTTCTAAAATTCAGTTTTATTTTGTGTTAATCGAATAAAATACAATATATTTAGTCACCATATATATTATATATGAATAATCACCGCTCCTTTTGTGCGTTATATTTGCGCTTTATATAATATACATGTGTCTACACTGACAAGGGAGTGAAATAAATGCTATAAGCATAACAATAAAAGAATTCAATATCACTAGGTTTGTTTTGCCATTTGATATTCTTGTATCCCTTTCAACAGGTCTTGCACCGAAAGACTGGAAAACGACTAATTTGTTTGGTAGTATATAAGTATGGTACGACGTTGTTAGTAGTTGTTAGTTGCCGTGTAAATAGTAGCAGTTTTGAAAGTAGTAGTAGTAGTATGAGTAAGAGATGGCGATGTGTCTACTTCGTGTTGTGACCTAAATTTTTGTGAGAAGCTTGACTGTTCAACAATTATATTTAGAAAGGATACAGGCATATAGAGAAATCTGTATGTATGGAAGAGAGGGAGAGAGGCAGATCGAGATTGGCAACGCATTTATATGGTTAATTTCTTTTAAGTACCATTATAACTATTGTTAGATTCTCTTTACCCAACACAGATTTTTCTACATTTATTTAGTTTCGTTTGTAGAACTTTGTTATTGTATAAGTTGATCATCAGTCATGGTCAAAGTTCTTTGATTATAATCAGAGCTCACTTTAACATGATGAGAGAGGAGAGAAAAATATTTCAAATCCTGTCATCTAGTTACTGATATCTTATGACTTTGATTCCGTAAACAATTATATTGTTGAATTGTAAATTTTATTGCTTGATATGATAATTGTATTAATTTTGAAAATGGAAATTTATGAAGATCGAAGTAAACACGTCTTGCTTCTGAATATATGTTGGTTGACATTTTAACGGAAGTCAGTACATTCAAAGGAAATAATTCATAATTGTTTATTGCATATGTTTATAAAATTAAAAGTGTCTTAACATTCGTGTGTCGTATAATTATATCAATTGACAGTGACGTGTAAATTAGTTGAAGGGTGAGGAAGTCATCTTCTCTATCTTGACATTCACTCATTATTAGCTATGTCAGTTTACATATCGAGTATAAGTAATACTTTATAGTTATATTGTTTAAATAAAGCATCGTATTGATGTTTGTCAACTTAACTGTTGTCATACCCCCTTTTTTTGTATCAGATTGGAAAAAATATTTAATTTACACGCGTTCTTGTAAGAATTTCAAAATATTTTGACAAGTTGATTTACTCTGTTAAAGATTAATCTATTTAGTTACATAATTGATGGTTTGTCTCTTATTCTGTTGATCACATTGTTTTCTTTAATTTTTGTTAGGCATTTTTAATGAACTTCTTAGTTCGTATTATAAGCATGATGCTGTATATTTTAATATTTCTTGTTAAATAATGTAATTTAACAGCTGTTGTATTTATAAATATACAGAATAATTGAGTAGGGCTTGTATGCATACAATTTTGATTGAAATTGTTTTATTTTTTAACTTTGCGAAATAAACCAAATAGATGTATTTTTTTACCCCCTTCATTTCTATTGATTTTCAGATATTTATTTATAATAAATCTTTACTAAATTTAATTTGTTGACCTTAAATTTTCTGAAGGTTGTATATAGAATGTGTTGCTTAAGGCCCTTGTTAGAAAATTTTAAGATTTGCAATTATTTTAGTAGATTTGTATACTCAGGACAGAATACGCCTTTTAATTAGTTCAGTTTCTGTTAGATATTGTATTGCGACGAGTACTTAAAGATATTCTGTAAATGAATTCAGAATGGATTTTTATAGTCACTTAGACGACCAGTTAATCATTTTATTTTATTTTTAGTCTGTTTATGTCGCTGTGTTTACTCTTTAAGTTACATTCTGATAGGTTCCTCAAATTGAACCATTGAAATGTAAAAGGTTTAACGAGGTGCTACAGTTTTTGATATATTGTAGTATATATCACTTAAAATCGGTGACATATTTTTTAATGGCAAACGGAGACATAAACTGATATTGAAACTTATTGTGCGGATAACAGTTAAGCTGTAGTAGTTGGGTTCTTTTTGCGTTTCGTTTGTATATTTAATCAAAATTTTTATATTCTGCTTCGGTTGAAAGAAAACGAGACTTCATTTTAAAATATATTGTAATCAATGTTTTTCTAATTCTTTGACATGCTTCAAGTGAGATCAGTATGAGGTTTAGACTTATAAATTGCACTCATTTTTTTTTAATTGCCTTCGTATAAAAACAGGTTATTTATCAGATTAAAGTTAACAAATTACTGACATTGCATTTAAAAAGATCAAATCTTATGGTGATTTTTGTTGTTTATAATATTTATTATATATGGGCAAGAAATTAATGTTTAGGGCATTATTAAAATCATATATTCTTAAATCTATCTGAAATTTCTGTTGTATTTAAATTGTTAAAACTTTGAATAATATTTTTCAGTTTTTATGAGCTTTATTAAAATTAATACTAGATTTTCTCTACGTTTAATCGTATGTTATATTGAAAACTTATTTTTAATATTTTATTGCTAAATAACTGTTTTTTATATTAATACATTTTAAAATTTTTATTCAGTTTTTCTGTTTTGAATTTAATATTTAATAAAGTTATGTTAAAAACATTGTTTTTTTTTTTTTTTTCATTTTTTATTTATCATTAAGAAAATGTAGGACTGATTTCATTATAACGAGAACTGATATAATGAGTAGAAAAGAGGATGGTCAGTCTTTTCTCGTCTCTGATATTTTAAATATAAGAAATAAAATAATTATCTAAATTCATCAAAAATATTCATTCTAGAAGGAAAAAAAAAACTGACATCAGTGACAGCTTTATCCTTGACTTAAATCGTGTTTGTGCCAGCACAATTTACCATCACGAAGTTGGAAGCATTTAGATTGCTGCTACATTGTCATTAACAACTTGACAACTACTTGTAACACTCAACAGGAACTATACTTACATCTCTAAATATCAACACTACAACTAATATTATTACATATATTATAATTACATTTTCTCGAGGGATAAAAATCTAAAAAATTTGCTTTTAATTAAATAACATGGATTCTAAACTAAATGCTTATACATTCTCTTGTGCATTAACTGCGATCTGTTTGTAATCATACTTTATTTGCTCTTAATCGTGCCGCTGACTTAATGATGATAATTTTAATTTTTTTTACGAGTTTTAAAGATGGCTATGAAACTTATTTGATATATGGTAGAATTTGTTTTTGTATTTTTGAAATATTGAAAATATTACTTATATATTTTAAAGTTTAAAGAATATAAAATCTTACTTCTTGAGATTTATGTAATGCTTTCGAAGTTGTTTAAAAGTTTACTTTCATTCGAAATTTTTATAAAGTTGTTTAAATGAATATGTTGGTACAAATTTCCATATGTTTTGTTCAGAATCATGAGTGAGAGTTTTTCTTTTGTGTTACTAGTTTCAGATTGTTTTTGAAAGGTCAATTAAAAAGAAATATAGGATTTCCTTCACTTGTTAATGTATTATTTTGGTTATTTAGGCAGTTACATACTTCATTACGGTACCCTTTTAAAAAATATTTTCAGTATATAACAGTGAATTGTTTGCTTCGTGTTGTAACTGTTTTTATTCAGTTTTCATACAATAGAAATATTGGAAGATTAATGGAAAATGTTTCATTGATTTTCTTTCCTAGTTTTCTAAGATATTTTTCTTTATTTATATTTTCCATTTATTTGCTATAAATATGACTTAATTGGTTGTTTTGGGGGTGCATTTGAAGTTGCTATTCCTGTCAAGATTTGAATTTTAAAATCTATGGTAAAAGTACTGGAGTCAAAATCTTCATAAAAATCTAAGTAATCCCCAAGTCTTTTATGTTTAATGTACTCTGTGTGAATGTGAAATAACACCTGCAGTGTCTTACCAGTTCAAACTTAGTTTTCCTAGCTTTCATGGATCCGAGGAGATTTGCTGGAAGAATTTTTATAGCTGAATGTTCTTGTTGCCACCCCTCATCTATTTTCGATTAAGATAATACTTCCCATGACGGTGAGGTTCATTTACAACTATCACCCAATGTCAAGTCAATGAGATACAAATGCACAAAAATATATATAATGAGCTTTTCAATTTTTGTTAAGCAAATCCATTTAAAAGGCTTTGGTCAGCTTTTTGAGTGGTTGGGAAATGAACTTCTCAGCTACATGGTCATACATGATCCTAAGTTATGAATTCATACATGATACCTTTATAGAATTGTTTACAAATCAGTAAGAAAGTATTTTAAGAATTTGACTTATTCCATGTAGCAGGCAAATTAGTGAGTTATGGAACTGAGTGTTTTATGTCTCCAAGCAAACTGACTGACTAGAAACTCTAGTCAAATGCACAATTCCGTCCACTTTCTCCAGTTTATAGATCTAATGAGGTACAACTGATTGGAGATAATGGACAACTATTTAAGTTGAACTTCCATCAATTAAACATTTATTTCATTAATTTTAATTAAACAAGCATGGGGCGTATGGGTTGCTAGCTGTACAAAATACTATTTTGCTTCAATGTTTCTAAGTTAAATGTTCTTATTGATTATTTGTGCATAAGTTTTCTCAACTTATATGGATAAATTTTAAATGGTGAGTTGCAAGTATCTGTTAACCTAGCAATGTAGTTTTCTTTTTGGCAAAGAATTTTACATTGTTTCCTTAGCTGAAAAGTAATGTCATAAATTGCCAGTAATTCAATTCAAAAGGGATTTTTCAACTAGTTCTTGCATGAGTTTTAGTTTGTGATGAAGTGTCTATACAACAGTTCTTCTACTTCTCTTTAATGTGGAATTGGTAAAGATAAGTTGACAGATTATAATTTAGATTGGATATAGGTTCAGGCTTGGCTGTGAGGTTTAGAAGCTTGCTTTGCAATTACATAATTTTGGGCTCATTGCATCTACATGGCAACTGGAGTAAGTGTCTTCTATTATATCCCTAGGCCTACCAATCTCTTCTGAATGAATTTGGTAGAAGAAAACTGTGTTGAAGCCCATCATGTGTGTGTTTGTATTTGCACCCCCCCCCCCCATCTCTGCTTGACAACTGGTGTTGGTTTGTTTATGTCCACATAACTTAAACAAGTCCTCTAAAATTTATTTTCTAAAAATCTGGTACTTATTCTGTCAATCTCTTTTGCCAAAACATTAACTAAAACCCTTCAAGGTAATATCTCAGCATGACTGCAGCCCACTGACTAAAATGAAAGTTAAAAGTAAAGATCTTTGGTACATGATTTTGTGTGAAAGTTAGTGCTAGAAATCTGGCAAAGCTGGTTTAGTTGGAAACCTCTAACAGTTGCCAGGAAATTAGCTTCTGCCAAAAGTAATAGATGTCATTTATGTAACTCAGCATACACTTATTTACACAAATATGTATTTTAAAAAATTGTTTCTGAAGAAATACATTTAATGTTTGTTTGCTGTTAAAAAAACATAAAAAAACTTGGAAGTGGACACAAAGTAAAAATTGCATCTACATTTCAATGCAGTATTCTTTTTATATTTCAAAATTCCAACTTTCATTTTCCTGAACAAAGATTTTTTTTTTCTTTTTTTTTTTTTTATAAATTAGAGTGGATAGCATTTTGAACTAGTATCTTATTAAGTCAGTCCAAAACAGAGTATTAAGCTTCAATATTTTGTCTTGAAATAGGTGTTATTTGCAGTGTAGATTTGTCTTCTGTCATTTGATCAGCACTGATTAAGTATAAAGACACTGTAAGAAGAGCAGTATTTTCAGCAGTAAATTGATGTTCAGATGATGTTTATTCACTGTTAGATCATTGGTGCACAGCTTGTTGAGGCTTTGAATGTTACTACAATTTGATCAATGTTAGTGAAAATGTCCTGAAATTATATTTTTGTTCATAAGTAATGCATTAGTTAGTGAGTTACTAGTAAAAAAAAATACATGACTTACAAAATTTATTTCAATACCTACAAAATTTTTTGTAGGTATTGAAATAAGTTATTTTGAAACTACATTGAACTAGCCAAAAAAGGAGTGGCAATAAGATATTTTATATTCACTGTTAAGTTGATGTTATAAAGCTATACAGTATCATATGAGCAAAACTTTAAATTAATATCTCACTTTTGGTGTGAATCAGTAGCTGTAAGTATTCTTTGAAGAATATAGTCCAGTCAGTTTGTATTCCTTTGCATTCAGATTCCAAACCCTCCTGGGGTTTACTTTGTCCTTCATCCTTTCATTGTATTTTGAAATAAGGTACTTACCAAATACTCAAGTCAGTTTGATCAACTATATCACCTTAAAAAAATGTGTGGTCTTGTCCCTGTGTTGAGGGTCATTATTGTGAGCATTGTCCATAATGGAGGAGCAGAAACAGTATTGGTCTCTAGATTTTAAATGTTATCACTCCACATTTTGAGTTAAAAGCTTGCTAAGATCTGCTTTTCAATTCATCCCTCCTGGAAAAGACTGCAGAATTATTAGAGCATTGGACAAAATACAGTTTTCTGCTTGGGTCATTTATATTCTGAGATCACATTCTGCTGAGGTCAACTGTTTTCCATAATGATGTTTCCCAAAAGACTAAGACTGAGAATCCTCCCAAAGTTCCTTAATACTGCTTGCACTCTAAGGTTAGATGAGTGTAAGCCTCAGTGCTTACTGTACTTGTATGAAGAGGAATAACCTAGGTTTTATTAGCTTAAAAGACATGTATGTGACACTAGTTTTAGTCAACAGAAAAAGACAATGAAAATGTGTAAGGAATGAATCCTTTTAATTTTCTTCTGACAAAGAATAAAAATGAAACATGAAGTTGGGGTCAGTTTTCAGTTTGTGTTTTTGACTAACAGCCTTGATCTTTTTCTCACCTCTACAATTTCTATCACTTATGCACATAAGTATTATTGACCTGAAAACTAAGCATAATGGGCATATAATAACTTAGCCTCATTTAGTGGTACCAAATCAACCATTAATATCTCAAAGAAACACACAAACTTCCTATTTTTAATACAAACTAAAACTATTTTAATTTTTACAAATTCTTTTGGTGTTTCATATAAATGCACATAGACTATATCAAAGACCTCATCACAAAGGCTAGACTTCCCCAGTAAGGGTAGGAATACATAAACTCTAAATTGTTAGTGACCTTTCACAAGCAACATGCAATATATTTAGAACAATGCAGCTGTGGCATATGTACAAACAGTTGAGATTACATCCAGAAAATAGTAGTCCCACAGGCAAGCTTTTGCTTACTAGTTGCTGACATTACTTTTGAAAACGCTTAGAATATATTATAGCTTCCACTTCTTCACGACCTCTTCATCTATGTCCATGATGACTATCCTTCATTGGACTGAACAGGTGAAAGTCAGAGGGCACCATATCTGGGTTGTATGATTCTTGTTCTCTCTGTTTTCCTCCTTCGGACTTTTTATAGTCTTTTTAGTGTCTCACTCACTGTTCACGGTACAGCCATGTCCTAGGAAATTGAGGAGAATGGTGACCTTGTCATTGAAAAACAACTTTTTATATTGATTGATGGCCCTTGGACTTTGGAAAGTGTAGTGCTATTTCCTATAAAGACATAGCCGCATTTCATTTCATCTCCTGTCATCAGATCAATAAAAAACATGTTTTCATTTGTTTCAAACATTTTCAGCAGAATAGAGCAGACATCTACACTTTTCTCCTTCAAATCATGAGTCAGCTGCTGAGGTATAATAACTTTGCACACACTTTTTGATGTCCACTATCTTCTTTAATGCATTGTGACCATAGTCCAGTTATGTAGCAAGCTCAGAGATAATGACATCAGTCTGTGCAACTCAATTCACCCACTTGCAGACAATTCATGTCAGTGGTCAGTATTGATGGTTTCTGATTCTATGGTTTGTCTTCAGTGCTGATTTCTACTTTTTTGTGCTTCTTCGTTCATCTATGCACATTGCTTTTGTTTGTGGTGTCTTCTTTGTAAATACCTGTAGCCTTCTGACAATGATGGTACATTGCTTCTGCATGGAACTTATTATTTATGGAACCTATTATTTACCTGCAATGAAGAAGAATAGGAAGAAAAGTTATAACAGTTTGCAGTTTGAATGACTTACAATCATCATCATGGTCCATGCTGGCATGGGTAAGATGCTTTGATAGGAACTTATGTGTCCAAGGACTGCATCAAGCTTCAATGTCTGCTTTGGCATGGTTTTTATGGCTGGATGTCCTTCCTAATGCCAGCCACTTAACAAAGTGGACTGGGTGCTTTTATCACACCACCTGCACTGTTTAGGTTGCCGTACTGTTCAAAAGACTATGAGCCCTGGGGTAGGTGGGGGTGGGACCAGCTTTGTGCTTGGGGGATGAAAGGATTAATATGAGAGAATTGTGCAGAGCAGGTTCTTGCAGAAGGACCCATATGACTACTCACACCTAGTATGGAGAAAAGAAAGTTATGTCAACTTTGGCATTACTTTCAGTCCAAGTTTTGTACCTACAATATAGCTAGTTGGTATTCAACATGTAGCTTGTTTGGTTGACCATTGATGCATTCATCAATATAAATGTATGTAATCCATATACAGTATATTTTTGTGATAATGGCTGCAAATTTGTAATTATGTAAGTTTGGTAATTTAATGATTGTAAATGATAAGGTCAAATATCAGAAATACATTTATAGAAATATTCAGATGGTAGTCAGAAGTGACAACAAATGTTGTTTCCATCTCCTCTGAAATGCCTATATTTTTTCTCTATAAATCTCCCAATCCTATCAGAAACTAGAGATTACGGTGAATTGCATTTAGTTCATTATGTCTAAGTTTCTATCAATAGACTTTCTGTCTGTATCATGTGAGTTGACGTGTGCTTTCGCAACTATGTATGATATCAATTGCTGGGGCATTGGTTTCTTGTTTCAAACTTGAATTTGTGCTCTAGTAGTCTCTATAACGTGTCAGCTGCACAACTCCCATGAGAAAAAAGTATTCCAAGATATGCCTTTATCTTCTTTCAAAGGTTTTGTCTCACATCATTAATAAATTAATGCTATTTACTCTTATAATAATAATGCTCCCCTCATAAACCCACCAATATGCAGAGACCCTGTATTTAAAATATATCAGTATATTGTTTTTTTGTTTAATCCTTACCATTTGCTTATGAAAGTATCAATGCCATGGTCAACTATAACTTCACTCCCACTTGGAATCAGTAAATCCTGATATCACATTGTTGGTGTGTATAGGTGATGTCAAAATATGACTAATTATTTTCTCCCAAATTCTCCTCCTAAAAAAAATCATTAGTAAATGCTACTGAATTCTAACTCATTGCTTGAGGTATTAACACCATTATGTTAAATCAAAGAAGAAAAAAAATCCGTAGAAATTCACTTGATAAAATGCAAAAAGTAATCTCACAGGAAGTCTTTTGAGAGAAAGTTCTCTAAAAGACTAAACTTTGTATCTCACATAGAAGAGTGCTTAGTGCTGTTTTAATGCCCCAAACAACAATTACAATTGTGTACAGTTTAGACTTTAAAAAAGTAAATGAATTATTGTTCATTAATTATGTGTGATGAGTGAAATGTACGAGAAGTTACTTTGATTCTTGGGTTTTCCATTTTCTGTTCTGAGTTTGTATTTAATGTTTTTATCAAATTGCAATTTAGCATTTGAATTGACATCTGTTGTGCTCTCAGTGCAGATTAAAATTATTGACATATGCAATTATTACATAGGCAAGCATATCACATTTATTAATAATTACTAATAAAATTTTTTTTTTTTTGGTCTGGTGCCTGGAATATTTCAACAAATTCCTATTTGATTTTTGCCTGCTAAATCCAAAAATAACTTCAGTTTTTCTCTTTCAGGTCTGGTTTTCTGACTAGACCTGATAGAGTAAGTATTTTATTCATACAAGAGGCATATCATATGAATCAATAAAGAGAGTGTAATACAAAACAAAGTAGAAATAAAAATTGAAAATGCACATTGGCAAAGATTTTTGGCTGAAAATTCAAGGAATAAATTTACGCTTCTTTGTGCACCATGTATGTTAAGCAACAGGAATATCTCGTTTTAAACACCAGCAATAGTTTGCCATCATCACAGCATCCCAACGTTCTTGGTACCAAGTTTCGATCTCCTTGATGTCCTGATGGAATCGTTCGCCTTGTTCATCGCTAACATCTCAGATTTTCAGGAAAACAATCAAGATGACTAAAAAGATAATGCATTTTGATGCTCATATTAATGCCAAGGAAATTTTGCACTATTTCTGCAAAGGTTAGCCAAGCTGATGCTTCATTTTTGCTCATTGTTTTCACGAAATTTGTGTCCTCCAAGAGCTTACAGATCTGTGGCCCATCAAAAATCTCTGCTTTAAGTTTTTCAATCACTAAGCCTGGAAATACACTGCAGATATACTTGAAGCACACCGTTTTTGTCAAGAGCTTTGACAAATTGCTTGTTCAATCCGAGTTTGATGTGCAAAGGGGGGAAATGATCTTATCTTGTTCAACTAAAGGTTCTTCCAATATATTGGCAGCTCTACATGGAGCCATATTTGTTGGAGACAGCCAGTCTTTCTTAACATAGTGGTTTACTCGGTCTCTACTGTTCCACATGCAAAGAAAGCATGGGTATTTGGTATAACCAGATTGCTGTCCCATGAGAAAATTCACCATCTTTAAGTCAATGCAGATGACCCATTTATGATCATGATACAGTATCTTCACTAAAACCAACTTAATTTCTTCAAATTTTTCGTTCAGAGTTGTTGCATGGCGGAGTGGGACAGAGCTATACACATTTCCATTGTGCAACAATACACATTTTAAACTACGCTTAGAGCTGTCTATAAAAAGACGCCACTCTTCTGATTTGTATTCCTCAATGCCAAGTTTATTAAGAAGCCCACTGACATCTCTGCAGTAAACCAGCTCTTCCTCTTTTGTAAAAAAAAGAAAGGAACTCTTCATGCCGACTCCGATAAAATGTTATACGGACACCATTCTCGAGAAGATTCTTCTATTTCAGTCGAGAAGCAACAGTTCTGCAGAATTTTTTTGGACGTTCAAGTCACGAACTAGATCATTCAGCTCTACCTGGGAGAATAGCTGAGGTAAAGTCTCGACTGAAAAGCCTTGATCTCTAGTGTCATCTTCAGGTGATGAGTCTTCTTTGGTTTAGGGTAGAGTTATCTGAGCAAGACATTGAAGACAGGAACAGGAAGCTCTTCACTGTGTGGAACTGGTCTAATAGCAGAGGCAATATTAGGATAGACAAGCATTTGTTGATTTTTCCAGTTAATACCCTTCAAATTTAGGCTACAAAAATAGCAGTTGTCCACATGATTATAGGGCTCAGTAACTTAAAAACTAGATCTGGTAGGTCAAAAACGTTACATTTGGATTGTAGACTAGTATAATTTAAATTTGTAAATAATAATAGTGGTGACGCCTTCTATGTGTGCTAAATTTGCAATGGTAAAGTGATTTATGATTTTAGTAGAGACTGTTTTGTGGTTTAATCTTAAATTCTCATTTATTTATTTTGAATATTTATATTTTTTTTATGGAGGAATGAACTGTATTCACTATGTATGTCTTAGTAAATGATGTCCAGTCTAAATTTGATTCTGTTGTGAAATTATTTTACTTTGCTAATTATTCCTGGAACAAATAGACGTCAATCTTGTCCCTACATATAAAACTTGTTTTGCAACTTTTGGATCTAGACAGTACTACATATCTGTTCATACATATGTATATATGCTACTTTTACATTATTCCCTTCCTATTAAAGGAGGAAAGCAGCATTCATGACCTTTAAATTGAAGTTTAAATTGAATTTTGTCTATTGATGCCTGTAGGAGATATGTGTAGATGGAAAGAATTCCAGAGGGTTACAGTTTTGGTGACAAATAATTGGTGGGAGGGACAGTTGGGATGTTGGAAGCCTGGCAAAATCTGCAACTTAGTTTACATGAGCAGAGGCTGTAGTCATAAGGTATTGGTGAGTGAAATTTTGCCACCCATTGGATGGCAGTTTGAATTTGAGAGTGTAGCGGTAGCATAAAGAAAATTAGCAAATGATTAGTTGAAATATTTTCTCATCCGCAAGAAGTTTAGGATTTTAGCTATGTGTGTTACTCATGATATTGTGTAAGATTGTTTCTTACTGTTAGTGTTTGTCTTGGTACTGTTGAATGAGACTAGGTTATTATGTCCTTATTAGAGGAAATTTTTGAGCTTCCTGTTCAAAGAAGCAGTATGTATCTGGTGTGAGGTGTCTGAAATGTATATGGATAACAGAAGAATACATAGGCATTGTATGTGTACATATGTACATGAACATAGATGGTTAAATGTTTGGGATTTCTCAGCGTAAATACTTTTATCTTAATATTCCATCAACCAACAGTTTGTAAGTTGTTAAAAAAATGGAAACTGGTATTGTGAGATGTATTAAATTTTTGTTGATGACATCATAGGGCTGCCATTACTGAGTTAGTGACTCCTTCATTGGCTTCTGTTTTATGAAAAGTGTTGCTGGTTAGTTCTAGGTATGCCCTGATTGAACAGTTGTGATCGAATGTATTCTGACTTGACCATCATACCTTTTTAGTTACATTGTCAAATGTTTCCTTTCCTTTAAGACAGTGGGAGTGTGATGATGGAATTTGGTTGCTATTTTTAGCAGGTTGAGTGACTTGAGGCTCTTGTTGATTCAGTGAAGTGTGTTTGTTTGATTGTGATTGTGAAACTGTCTTGCTTGTGTGAGTTATATGATGTTTCCAATTAATGTTGTTTAGTCCCAGACTTAACCCAGCTGAACTGTGATAAACTTTTATTTTACTGTATTTATGTTAAAGTACACTTTGGTTCAATTAATTTTGATGATAAGTATTTAGTAATATAACTTTGTTGTTATTAAACTGGTGTTTGGAACATAAATTAAAAGGAAATTTTGATGGAAGGTTTTAGTTTAGATCATTTTTAAACGAGATGTTTGTATCAAAGAATCAGGAGTGGTCTCAGGCAGGTTGGTATCAAAAGGGTTAAAGATATTGTAGTTGAACATCCAGTTACTTTTATTTAGGATATAGGGTGTCTAAAGTTATTGTACCTCGTGTATCAAAATAATAGTTGAATCTCACATAATTGCACACAGTTGGGGTTGTGTGAGATTTGAACTGAAAATATGTAAAGGTTGGTGTCAGAAAGAACATGCTGCTATAGAACATTGTCTTGAAAAGTCTTACAGGCTTAAAAACAGTGACAATACTGATGATAAAGAGAGCAAGAGACTAACAAAGCAGACCGTATATAAACTAGCAGAAGAAAAAAATTATGTATCTTCAACCTTTGGCATGGATATCCACGATTTTTGATGTCAATAGGCAAAGTGCCTGAAAAAAGAGAGAGAATTCACTGTAATTCTTATATTTGGTTCTGGTTGTAAGATCTTATTATTTACAAGATTCTTTAGCTTGTTTCAATCATCTGATTGTGGCTCTGCTGTTCTACTGCCTTGAAGGGTTTTAGTCTATCATACTAAACCCAATACTTAGTTGAAGCTACTTGTTCTATCAGTCTGTTTTCACTAATTAACTGAGATGTAAACAATCCAACACCAGTTGTCAAGTAGTGGGACATAAACCTGTACACACACATATATGGTAGGCTTCTGCACATCTTTTGTTTGCCACATTTACTCATAAGGCATTGGTCAATGTAAAGCTGTAGCATGAAGGTGCTTTCTCAAAGTGTAATCTGGTGGAACTGAACCTAGAATTATGGTTGTGAATCAAATTTCTTAACCACAGTCATACTATTAAAAGAAAAAAACAATAAAGATTTGACTTTCTTCTTGTTGCAGTCACTAAACTGCAGTTTGAGATACTGCCTTCATGGCAACAGAAAAAAAAAAAAGAATAAAATAGTAAAATTTGCATTAGGTATAATGATCAAAATATTTTTTCTGTTTCAGGAGTTTTCTTATATTGGATATTTAAAAAGAATTGGGAGATGCTACTTACTCTGACCACCTGGTAGGTTTTCTTTTTTTCCTCTTTTTTTTTCCCTGCTTGCAAGCTTTATTTCTAGGAGCAATTATTTTTATGGCTAACCCACTTCAGTTGTGAAGAATGAGTAGAATCTATTTCATTTTTTGTTATTTAATCCGTTCACTTATAAAGAGTGAAACATCGCAATGGCTGAAGATTTGAAACTGTCATGTGCTTAGTCCAGTGACATAAGCTGCCATACTCCATGTTTTATTATTATGAATTTTTATTATTAATAGTTTTATTACAAAGTATTTTTATGAGGTTTCAAATTGATTTTATCCCGTTAGTGTTTGAACCGGCCATATCCGGCCCAAATGATCTACCTGTTTTATGTTAAAACTGCCCAGATTTGGTATCTCACACCAACCTATAGGTGATAACATCATTGAAACCTTGAAGCTACGAAATAATGCATGATTAGCTTAAAACAATATGAAGAAGTATTAAATTTGATAGAATAATCTGTATGCTAAAGGGTTAAAGTATATACAAAAGCTGATTTCCAAAACTTTAAAACATTTTCTCTTTTAATTTTTTCATATTGCATGAATTCAGTAAGTCTAATAAAGTGCATGTATTTCATTAAAATTTTACCAATGAAGTGTGGTATATTGTACATTTGTTTTACTAGTTTAGGTATTAGTATTGATTTTTGTTGTTGCATTGTCAAATATTGAGGACATTTGGAGAAGTCTCAGCCACAATTTCACACGAAAGGATGCTATGTTTAAAAACTATCTTAATGTACCAGCATTGGAAAACTGATGTATAAATTATTGTTGGTGATTTGAATGCTGTTAGACTTGAAATATTTTTATAACTAAATAATATTGTAGAAAATTTTTTAAAAATTGTAATTAGAAAGTTTAAACAAAAAGAATGTAGCTATGGGAATTAAATCGAAATTTTTTATTTAGTTTAAGTTACTGCAATTTTTTGTTCTAGTTAGTTAAATGTCATAACAATCACACAGGTTAATATTTCCATATCCATACCAGTTGTTATATTTTATGAGAAGTGAATATCAGCAGAAATAGTAACGCATGTAGTTAATATTTTAAAGTACTTAGTTTCATTGAAATGTTCTTAGTTCAACTCCTATATGAGGTTCACTTTATCTTTCAGCTGTCTAGGGATGAATATCAATAAGAACTGTTGACTCTATTTTCTGACCAAAATATTGTTAGATGAATTTTAAAAACACAGGAATCTCTCACATTATAGAAATAATGTATTTCTGAAAATCTTGTAACAAAATTAATTTTCCCATTAATTTTTCATGTTATAAAGTGAGATGCATTCTACTAGATTTTTTGGCAAAAAGCCCCTCAACAACAATTAAAAACAAACAATCAATCAACATAGCCTCTTTTTATATGTGAAAATAACAATTTCTAAACATACACAGTACTATATGTATATGCAAAAACATTTGAAGAGAAATACATTAAGGAGTAAATAAGAATCCTATTGTAAAAGGGAGGGTGTGTTCTTACCACAAAAAAAATTACTATTATGTGAGAGGTGAGTTACAGGGAAGATGAGGACACTATCTTATAATTCATCATCATCATTGACAAATCTTATAATTCATCATCATCATTGACAGCTTGAAAGATGAGCTTATCCAAAGATTTTTTTTTTATATTTGTAATGCATCATCTCTTTGTACAGCTCAGTGTAGGAATGGAGCTTATGGTAAATTCTTTGTGTAATTTTTGTTACTTTCATGATAGGTGCAGGAGTGGCTGTGTGGTAAGTAGCTTGCTTACCAACCACATGGTTCCAGGTTCAATCCCACTGTGTGGCACCTTGGGCAAGTGTCTTCTACTATAGCCTCGGGCTGACCAAAGCCATGTGAGTGGATTTGGTAGACAGAAACTGAAAGAAGCTCGTCGTATATGTATGTGTGTTTGTGTGTCTGTGTTTGTCCCCCCACCATCACTTGATAACCGATGCTGGTATGTTTACATCCCCCTAACTTAGCAGTTCGGCAAAAAGAGACCGATAGAATAAGTACTAGGCTTACAAAGAATAGGTCCTGGGGTCAATTTGCTCAACTAAAGGCGGTGCTCCAGCATGGCCACAGTCAAATGACTGAAACAAGTAAAAGAGTAAAGAGGGTCATTATTAGAAAAACCTTGCAAACCTTCTAACCCTTCAATCAATATTGCTAACTCTTCAGCAATATTCTTTGCAGTGAGTTTATGAGAAGCTAGTGGAATTTCTGTATTTTCATCTGATAAACTTTGGTACACTAGCAACTCAACCACATCATCCTCTATGATTTCTTCAAAACATAATTTGCAAGTGTTGTGACACTTGAAAATGATGTCTCTTTTCAAATTTGTAAACTTTCTGCTTATAGAAAACTTGTAAAGTCATGGATGTAGTCTGGCCATATATTTTTCCAAGCATCATAGGAAATTAGGAGTTTTTCATCATCCCATGACTCAGCTGTTATCTACAAAATCCATTACATTGAACTTCTTCCAGAATTCTCTAACTGGAGGGTTATACTCCTTGTCAGTGACTATCATAAGTTGCTTGAAAGACCTCAAATAATATGCCTTAGCATTAACTGTTACACTATAATCCATTTGTTGGAGCCATTTTACATTCTTGGGGATATATTCTATTTCACATTATCAGAAAGCTCTTTGAAGTTCACTGGGTGGCTTGGTGATTACCTTCTTCAAAAGAAGCTATGCTTTGTTGGAATTATTATGATTAGTACTAAGGCAGCGAGCTGGCAGAATTGTTAGCATGTGAGGCAAAATGCTTAATGGCCTTTGGTCCATTTTTGCATTTTGGGTTCAAATTTTGCCAAGGTCCATTTGGCCTTTCATCCTTTCAGGATTGATAAAATAAGTTGAGCACTGGGATTGATGTAATTAACTTGTCCCCTCCAACCAAATTGCTGGCCTTGTGCCAAAATTTGAAACCAATACTATGTCTAGTATATTTGCAAACTTCTCTGTGCCTCCTTTTTGAACAGGGGTAGATTAAACTTTACATTGAAAGTCTTTAGATATTTGCAACAACATGTGAAGGGCTTTAGCTTCATGTCACCTGTGGCATTCCTCCTAGAAGTGTCAGACAGTTTTTGGAAGCTCTAAATCCTGGTGTTGATTTTTCTTCTTCAGAAAAAAAGTTTTAGCAGGCATGTGCTTCCACATAAGTGCAGTTTCACCAACTTTGTATACTTTCCCTGCATATAACCCCTTCAACAATCATTTTCTTCATCTCATCATAATCATTTAACATATTGTCCATGATGGCATAGGTTGGACTGTTTAACCCTTTCGTTATTATATTTCTGACCAAAATACACCCCTCATGAGTTTCAATTAAATTCTAAAATAATCATGAATTTAGACTAGTTTCATTAAACAACTAACTTCTTTTACTTTTCAACATATTAATGTGCTATTTGGAACATAATTAAAGAAAGGGTTCTTAATCAATTCTATTGCATAACTTTTGTCTCAAAGTGACTCTAATTACAGATAAATCCAAGTAAACTGAGTAAAAGGTAAAAATATTGAAATGTTCTTTAAACGTCGCCATAGAAAATGAATCATCAGCTAATATTCAGTTGGGTATGCAACAAAATTTTGATATAGTATGATTGCGCACATCACTAAATTATCAGTTGAATTTAATGCACAACAGAACAGGTGTACCATAAAGGTGAAATAAACTGAAATACTGGAATCCACCTAAATCCACCACAAGTTTGAACTAAAAAGATTGGTCAAAAAATAATATACGGCCCTGGTTATGGTATGGTAGTGATAAATTCCAGACCACATCGTACCTGACTAACATTATTTTCCCTGTATAAAAACTAAATCAATAGTAGTACCCAGAATTTACTTCACAAATTTTCCAAACTTTGATCCCCCGTTTCGTGGGCTTTCTTGGCATATACTGTTTGTTTACATTCTGCGTAACAGTTTTTTCCCCACAGTGATCGCTTCAAACAAGCATACTGAAAAAAATACAAGTCTAACCGTTTCGCTTCCTAAGAAAGACTATGGGTAGACCCCATCTCCTCAAAAATTGCTAATAAAAACATTTAAAAAATTTTTACTTCATTCTGATGGAAAATCATCTTTGCTGTTGCTCTTGCCGCTTTCAGTTTCTTCAGAATTGCTGCTTTCGGTTTTAGATACAGAAATATCCTATTCTCGTACACCACGTGCTTTTGTACCTCATTCATTCTTTTTCTTGGTATCTCCATATTTTCCATTGAAAAAACTTTAAATTTGCAATCACTGCTTGATAGCATGAAAGTCCTATCCATTTTATATATATATATATATATATAATATAATATAGGATAAAATCT
>NC_142936.1:33105915-33130364 GCF_046866305.1 Octopus bimaculoides | reverse complement strand
TATATATATACACATATATATATATATACATATATATATATATACATATATATATACATATATATATACATATATACATATATATATACATATATATATACATATATATATACATATATATATATACATATATATATATACATATATATATATATATATATATATACATATATATATATATATACATATACATATATCAATATCTATAAAACAGAGGATGTTTGTGTGTGTGTGTGTGTGTGTGTGTACGTGAATGTGGTTTATGCACGTCCACAAATTAGCACACATGTCTCTCCAATTTTAGGAGGTGATGTGTCATGACTTTATGTGCATTTTAGCGAAATTTTTCTCTCAGAGGCACCCGCATATAGCTGTAAAAATCGATAAACTTTTACCAATTTTGAAGTTTGTTGACATGGCGAAGTCAAATCTGTGCGTACGTGCGTGAAGGCGAGAGAGAGAGAGAGAGAAATTGTATGTTTGTGAGAGGGAGGGTGAAGGAGAGATACAATTTTGTTTGCCAGCCTCTGACAAAAAAAAAAGTAGGAGAGGGCGGCTATTTCTTAACAGTTGTGTGGTAAGAAAAAAATACCTTCTCTCTCTCTCTCCCTCCCTTACACACACATGCCAGTTATCTCTCTCTCTTTCTTTCTTTCTTTCTTTCTTTCTCTCTCTCCTTCTCTCACACACACAGCAACATTATACACAAAACACATGTTGCCAAAAAGAAATAGATGCTATATTTTTATAGTGAGTATGCGAGACAGAAAGTGTGGTGTGTATGTTAAGTTCTTTTGTTAGTGTGAGAGAGCAGCATGTGTGTGTGTGTAATGTTGCTGTGTGTGTGAGACAGGGAGAGAGAAAGAAAGACAGAGAGATAAATGTGTGTAAGGGAGGGAGAGAGATAGAAAGGGAGAGCGCGCTCTCTGTAAGCGTTCATCAAAAATTTAAATGTCAATTTTCTGTTATTTCTTCTTAAACATGAGATATAGGTTCAATGTTTTTGAAAGACAATATATTTTATAATGAGATTATATATACTTTCTCGCACAACAATTAAAATATATTTACTTTAAATCATTTATTTATTTTATATTGTTCATCTTTCTCTCCCCCCCCTCTCACTCACACACATGCTACTTTGGGAGCGAAAGAGTTTTGTTTATATTTCACGCCGGTACGAGCCCTTAACACCAGCCTTTTCTGTAACAAGTGTCTTCGGCGATTTTTCACCATCCATTTCTTTAACAACAATGAAACAACGAGGTATGTAACAATTTGTCAGTGTTCCATTTCTTTTTTTCTTAGTGAAAATCATGCGAGTGTTATGTAAAAATTTACCTGTACTTGGTAAATTTGAGATTTAAAAATGTTTTCCTTATTTTTCATCTCTGTATGTTGGTTCATTCAATTAGAAAATAAAACCTAATGGCGATGTAATTAGCAACTAGCACATTTGGTTTCTTAGTTTTTGTTTGCTTTTTTGTTTAAATTCTTTACTTGACTGCTATATTTCTTACGAAGAGTGAAAAAATGTTTTCCATATTCTTAATCTCCGTATTTTCCCCGTACATTGAAAAATAGATGGTGAAAAGATCAATGTGTGTGTGGGGAGTGAGGAGTGCATCTACAAATCGATTGACCGGACCTGTGACCCCCAAGACATTGTCAATTACCCTATCGAGTTTCTCAACTCATTGGAGCCAGCAGGGCTTCCACCTCACATTCTTAGGTCAAAAGTTGGATGCCCAATTATACTAATCAGAAACTTGCTTCCGCCTAAACAGTGCAACGGGACCTGCTTAGTAGTTAAGTCCCTGATGCCCCACTTGATTGAGGCCACCATTGTTACAGAGTACAGGAGAGGTGAAAATGCTTTCATTTCAAGGATGCACCTTTATCCCTCGGGGTCAGACATACCATTTCACTTCTGCAGATCGCAGTTCCCGGTGAGACCATGCTTTGCCATGTCCATCAACAAATCCCAAGGCCAAACACTATCGGTGGCAGGCATCCATTTGGGGGAGCCATGCTTTTCACATGGGCAACTTTATGTGGCCTGCTCCCATGTGGGTAGTAGAAACGCTCTTTTTGTGTATATTCCTCAGGGCAGAACACGCAATGTTGTCTATAGCGAAGTTTTATAGACAAGTTGTCATTGCAGCCGATGCGGTTATAAACAGTGATCCGGAAGCATTGGCCAGACATATTCTCAAACCATGGCAACATGACTTATGGACTCTTCCTCTTTTTTATTGGACAATGCTGACTTCTCCAACAACAATGCTCACTCAGCTGATATCAGTGATTGGCTAAGTTGCTCATAGACGTAACCTAGAGGGACAGGCCCCTTATTTTTTGGTTAAGGCTGTTGTAAGTTTTCCTAAGCTGCTCCAATCTAGATCCCCAATGCAAACATTCAGATCAACCTTCTCTTATGCAGATCTCTAATGCAACTTAAAAAAAGCAGTCAATGAGTGGAAATAACCAATAAACCGATTCCTTATGGGATTTCACAATCAAATTGCCAGCAAACCAATTTCAACGGATTCAGCGCAAATCTGATGTGAATGTTACTTATTTTGGTTTGAAATAAAGCACTTGATCACTTCATAATCCTAGCTTAATCCCGGGCAACGCCGGGCTATACTGCTAGTATATATATATATATATATATATATATATATATATATATATATATATATATATATACACACACACACACATATATATACATATATATATATACACACACACACACTTGAATACATACACATATGAAGCTTGTGTACGAACAGCCATGCTACATGGCAGTGAAACATGGGCTGTGACTGCTGAGGACATGCGTAAGCTTGCAAGTAACGAAGCCAGTATGCTCCGCTGGATGTGTAATGTCAGTGTGTATACTAGATAGACTATAAGTGCTTTGAGAGAAAAGTTGGACCGAAGAAGCATCAGTTGTGGTGTGCAAGAGAGACGACTGCGCTGGTATGGTCATGTGGCGAGAATGGATGAGGATAGCTGTGTGAAAAAGTGCCACACCCTAGTGGTTGAGGGAACCTGTGGAAGAGGTAGACCCAGGAAGACCTGGGATGAGGTGGTGAAGCACGACCTTTGAACATTAGGCCTCACTAAGGCAATGACTAGTGACCGAGACCTTTGGAAAATATGCTGTGCTTGAGAAGAACCGGCAGGCCAAGTGAGACCATAACCTGTGGCCTATGCCGGTGGTGTAACCAGGTATTTAGGCGTACCTTTCTTTCAATGGACACTAAACTATGCTTGTGAAGACCTGTTGAAGGAAGTGAAATCAGAATCATATTCGATGACAGCACCGCATGACTGGCATCTATGCTACTGGAGCCCTAAGAAGACCATTCGAGCGGGATCATGGCCAGGGTCACTGCGTGGACCCCATCCCAGTGGCACGTAAAAAGTGCCATTCGAGCGTGATCGTTACCAGCGTCGCGTTACTGGCACTTGTTCCGGTGGTACATGGAAAACACAATTTGAGCATGGCCGTTGCTAGTACCGCCTGACTGGCCCTCGTGCTAATGGCATGGAAAAGCACCCACTACACTCTCGGAGTAGTTGGCGTTAGGAAGGGCATCCAGCTGTAGAAACTCTGCCAGATCAGATTGGAGTCTGGTACAGCCATCTAGCTCACTAGTCCTCAGTCAGATCGTCCAACCCATGCCAGCATGGAAAGTGGACGTTAAACGATGATGATGATGTATATATACGCATATACAAATATGTGGAATGACCAAATACAAACACCATTGGAACTTACACACAAGGTGCAGGAACTTTATATATATGCCATTCTAATTAAATGATGGAACTGCAAATAAAATACCCTTAAGCATCTCATTTCTATTTTCATATATATATATAATACATATATATATATATATATATAATACATATATATATCTATCTTCTATACATATTGTAAAGCTGAGTCTGTGAGTGAGTGTGTGTGTGTGTGCGTGTTGCATCTATAGAAATCCACACCTTACAAGATAGCAATCTGGGAGTCACACCAATGGATTCCTCATGGTCGAAAATGCCTGGAATCGGTCATTTATTATTTTTTTTATTGCTTCCTAAGACATGAATTTTTGTATTAAAAATAATTTTAAACCATAACTTATAACAATTTTAAAGTCAGAGCATGAGTTAAGTCCCCTTCTAGCGATGGTGTAAAGAGAGGGAGAGAGATAACAGATATTTTAAACTTCCTCTTTTTAGTGAGTGATACACAACAGGCGTAGGAGTGGCTGTGTGGTAAGTAGCTTGCTTACCAACCACATGGTTCCGGGTTCAGTCCCACTGCGTAGCATCTTGGGAAAGTGTCTTCTACTATAGCCTCGGGCTGACCAAAGCCTTGTGAGTGGATTTGGTAGACGGAAACTGAAAGAAGCCCGATAGAATAAGTACTAGGCTTCCAAAGAATAAGTCCTGGGGTCGAGTTGCTAGACTAAAGGCGGTGCCCCAGCATGGCCACAGTCAAAAGACTGAAACAAGTAAAAGAGTAAAGAGTAAAAAGAGTAATATAAACGACCGTTTCTCCACAACTAATTTCCAAATTTGGTGAATCCGTTGCTCTACTCATAGCGAGATATAGCTGGTCGTGCATGAACATGGGAGAGAGCAGAAGTTACCAGAGCAAAAATCCTAAGTGTTCACTGTAGATACGATCCTTTGCAAACGATCACCTATTATTTTGTAAACAATGTTACGAAACTGTTTATATTTTCGAATTATATATATATATATATATATATATATATGAATTAAAATGCAAAATATTTATTCTTTCACCTCAGCCACCATCTGGCATATACAGGTGCTTACAATTATCAAGTATTACCTCTAAAATTTGCTATATATATATATATATATATATATATAGGAGAAAGCCTTCGACAGGGTCCCCCGATCCCTTATCTGGTGGTCAATGAGGAAACCTGGGATAGAAGAATGGTTAGTGAGAGCTGTGCGAGCCATGTACAGAGATGCTGCCAGTAAGGTGAGGGTTGGAAATGAGTACAGCAATGAATTCCGGGTAGAGGTAGGGGTCCACCAAGGTTCCGTCCTCAGCCCCCTCTTATTTATCATAGTCCTCCAGGCAATCACAGAGGAGTTCAAGACAGGTTGCCCCTGGGAGCTCCTCTATGCTGATGACCTTGCCCTAATTGCGGAGTCACTATCAGAACTAGAGGAAAAGTTTCAGGTGTGGAAGCAAGGTCTAGAATTGAAGGGCCTTAGAGTCAACCTAGCTAAAACCAAAATCCTAATAAGTAGGAAGGTAGATAAAACACAAACCCCTTCAGGTAGATGGCCCTGCTCAGTATGTAGAAAAGGAGTAGGTAGTAACTCTATAAGATGTACCCGGTGCAAGCTATGGACACATAAGAGGTGCAGCAACATCAAAGGCAGGTTAACTAGCAAGTTAGTTTTTGTTTGTGGCAGATGTTCAGGTGCAATAAAGACTGTAAACAAACAGGAAACAACTTCTATCTCATTCCAGGGTGAAAAACTAGAGGTAGTCGATAGCTTCCGCTATCTGGGCGACCAAGTTAGTAGTGGGGGTGGGTGCACTGAAAGTGTAGCTGCTAGAATAAGAATAGCCTGGGCAAAGTTTAGAGAGCTCTTACCCCTGCTGGCGACAAAGGGACTCTCACTCAGAGTAAAAGGCAGACTGTATGACGCATGCGTACGAACAGCCATGTTACATGGCAGTGAAACATGGGCTGTAACTGCTGAGGACATACGTAAGCTCGCAAGGAATGAAGCCAGTATGCTCCGTTGGATGTGTAATGTCAATGTGAATACCCGTCAGAGTGTAAGTATCTTGAGAGAAAAGCTGAACATTAGAAGCATCAGTTGTGGTGTGCAAGAGAGACGATTGCGCTGGTATGGACATGTGGTGAGAATGGATGAGGATAGCTGCGTGAAAAAGTGCCACACCCTAACAGTTGAGGGAACCCGTGGAAGAGGTAGGCCCAGGAAGACCTGGGCTGAGGTGGTGAGGCAAGACCTTCGTACATTGGGCCTCACCGAGGCGATGACTACTGACCGAGACCTTTGGAAATGTGCTGTGCGTGAGAAGACCCGGCAAGCCAAGTAAGATCGTTGCCAGTGCCCCTGGACTGGCTCTTGTGTGGGTGGCACATGAGATGCACCATTTTGAGCGTGGCCGTTGCCAGTACCGCCTGACTGGCTCCCGTAGGATTTTCGAGTGAGATCGTTGCCAGTGCCCCTGGACTGGCTTGTGCGGGTGGCACATAAAAGACACCATTTCGAGCGTGGTCGTTTTCGTGCGGGTGACACGTAAAAGCACCCACTACACTCTCTGAGTGGTTGGCGTTAGGAAGGGCATCCAGCTGTAGAAACTCTGCCAAATTAGATTGGAGCCTGGTGTTGCCATCCGGTTTCACCAGTCCTCAGTCAA
This sequence comes from Octopus bimaculoides, assembly GCF_046866305.1. Taxonomy (NCBI): domain Eukaryota; kingdom Metazoa; phylum Mollusca; class Cephalopoda; order Octopoda; family Octopodidae; genus Octopus; species Octopus bimaculoides. Next base: position 33,123,904 of record NC_142936.1, on the reverse strand, counting down.
ATCGTCCAACCCATGCTAGCATGGAAAGCTGACGTTAAACGATGATGATGATGATATATATATATATATATATATATATATATATATAATTTTGCTTAAAAGAGTTCCAACACTGTCTGTTTTTTATGTTTTATTTATATTCCTGCAGAACTAATGTGGGGTATAGAATATGGAATATACAATATACAATATAAAATAAAATAAAATAAAAATTGATGGCACCATGAAAGAAAGTATTGAATGTAGATGAAATATTGAGTGTTCAATATAAAGGATCAAATATATAAATATAAATATATATATATAAAGGCGACTCGAGTTTCAGGGCTATTTCCCTTCGTCATGGCCGGTATGACAGACTATAATCATCATTATCATCGTTCCATGCTGGCATGGGTTGGACGACTTGACTGAGGACTGGTGAACCAGATGGCTACACCAGGCTCCAATATGATTTGGCAGAGTTTCTACAGCTGGAAGCCCTTCCTAATGTCAACCACTCCGAGAGTGTACTGGGTGCTTTTACGTGCCACCGGCACGAAGCCCAGTCAGGCGGTACTGGCAATGGCTACCTGCACTGGCAACGATCTTGCTCGAATGCCTTTACACGTGCCAGAAAGGCGACGCTGGGTACAAGTGCCATCACGATTTCACTTCCCGAAGAGGTCTTCGCAAGCCAAGTTTCGTGTCCAATGTCGAATTTAATTCGATTTTGATTTCACTTGCCTCAACAGGTCTTCACAAGTGGAGTTTAGTGTCCAAATATACACACGCACATAAAATACACCATTTTGAGCGTGGCCATTGCCAGTACCGCCTGACTGGCCTTCGTGCCGATGTCATGTAAAAGCACCCACTACACTCTCGGAGTGGTTGGCGTTAGGAAGGGCATCCAGCTGTCGAAACTCTGTCAAATGCTGTGCTTGAGAAGACCTGGCAAGCCAAGTGAGACCTAAATCTAAGGCCTCAGCCATTTCACTTATGCGTACCTTCCTTCATTGGACTCTAAATTCCACTTGCGAAGACCTGTTGAGGCATGTGAAATCGAAATCGAGTAAAATTCGACGACTGGCACCCATGCCAACGTCGTCTCCCTCATTGGACACGAACTCAGCTTGCGAAGACTTATTGGGGCAAGCGAAAGCGAAATTGTGATAGCATCTGTGCCCAGCAATGCCTTTCTGGCACTTGTGCCCGCAGCATGTGTAAGGACTTTCGAGCGAGATCATTGCCAGTGCCCCTGGACTGGCTCTTGTGCGGGTGGCACATAAAATACACCATTTTTAGCGTGGCCGTTGCCAGTACCACCTGACTGGCCTTCGTGTGGGTGACACGGAAAAGTACCCACTACACTCTCCGAGTGGTTGGCGTTAGGAAGGGTATCCAGCTGTAGAAACTCTGCCACATCAGATTGGAGCCTGGTGCTGCCATCCGGTTTCACCAGTCCTCAGTCAAATCGTCCAACCCATGCTAGCATGGAAGGCGGACGTCAAACGATGATGATGACACACACACATATACATGTATATATATATGTATGTGTTGATATATATATATATATATATATATATATATATATACATGTATATATATGCATGTATATATATATTTATACGTTTCCATATTCCCGAGCGTCATACTAATACATCCTTTTGTTATTTACACCACCTGTCCTCGTCTGTGGTTTTTTTTTTCATATATTCTCCCATATATATATATATATATATATATATATATACATTTCTATCTATATATATATGTGTGTATATGTATATATATGCCTGTATATATATTCTCATGTATGCTTATGTGTGTGTCTGTATTTGTACCCCCACCATTACTTGACAACCCATGTTGCTTTGTTTATGTTCCTGTGACTTAGCCGTTTGGCACAACACTCCGATAGAATAAGTACTAGGCTTACAAAGAATAAATCATGGGGTTGATATCTGTAACTAAATGTGGTCCCCCAGCATGTCTCCAGTCACATGACCAAAGCAAGCAAAACAATAAAAAAAACTATGCCATTTTAATCCCGAGCAATTCTGGGTATCTCTGCTAGTATATATATATATATATATATATATATATAGAGAGAGAGAGATATATATAGTACCTTGTTTTCTGTTTGCTACTAGAAACAGTTTCCCCAACACTATGAAACATGCTTTAAGATCAGAAATGTATGGATGCTAATAGGGGAAAATGTAAAATAGTAAAAATATGTTATTAATTTAAATTATTGTTGAAATGTATTTAATCTCACATGAAAATCTAGATATACATTTGATCATGTAGAAAAATATATTATTTGAAAGCCTCTCAGGTTTTGCAAAAATTTCCACATTACATATGCTAAATATTATGAAGAAAGATATTAAAAATGACAAGATAACAGATATAAAAGAATCACCTGTAACCATAGAATCTTGTAGTGGATGTTCAAATGATACATTAACTTGATGCAAAGACAAAGCAGATAACTCGAATACCAGTGCACTTTTAAGATCTGTAATTATAAAATTCAAAACATATGCAAAAGGTTCTGTTTCAATGCAGACATTTCAGAAAAATAAATCACAGAAAATTTTTAAAATTCGAATTGTTATAAGATATAGAAGTATATAAAACTTGGAAAATTTTGAAGTAAATTTTTTGGATTCCTCAGATTCAACATACAAATACATCTTTCTTGTATTAAATATAAGAAACAGTAAAAATTTCAGATATCAAATGCAAAATACGTTTATCATCTGCAATGCACACTTTCAGTCATATAACTGGCCCACTACCATTCAGGTGACCACATAAACAAAAGTGACTTTGATTTTAAAAAATGAGGCATACTGATATTGACACCAAACCTCATTCTGGCTTAGATGTGTTTAGTGAAGTGATTAAGAAAACGAAAGCAGGAAAATTTGAAAGTCCACTGGGAATAGCTATCAAGATGTCAGAAGTATCAAGTCATGTACCTACTATGCTAAGTATTCTCTTAGTTAATCAGGTAGCATTACCCTAGCAACTGACAAGGCAGTAATCATCAGAAATTGCTTTAAAAGGAATATGTACAAAAGATAGGCAACTACACAAAGCCTCATGTAGATGATATGAGTTTTGAATTAGATGAACTGGATTTTAGCAAAGCTATTACAAAACAGGTTTAGTGGAATAAGATGGAATATGGAATTGTAGTATTGAACTGAGGAGTCATATAGGCTAAATTTCTAGAGGAACAACACCAAGGGAAATTACTAGCTAAGAATAGAAAATATATTTTGAATTTATGTGACTCAATGAAGTCTTTTGAAAGGATTTCATGACCCACAGTCTGGTGAGAACTGAAAAACTATGAGTAATGACTAGCCAGGTATTTCAGCTAGTTATCACAATCATGTTTCTCTGCTTTTTCATCACCTTCTTTGTCTGCTCAAAGATCCTGTCTCCTTCAGAACTGCAACCTTTGTACTCCTCAAGTTTTTCTTCTACTTCTGGACCAGTGTCTCATAGTCATCATCTATTTCCTCAAGCTGATCCCAGCATTCTTTCCTAATGGCTTCCCTTAGCTGCACTTCCTTCACATATTGTTCCTGCGACACTAACTGCAGCACTTTTTTCTCCTTTCTCTCATCTGAAGTGTACCAATTGGTAGCCTAACAGTTGGAGGCGATGAAATAGAAGAGGTGAGCAGCTATGTGTGTCTCGGTCAAGAAGTGACTATGAGGTGAGATATGAAGAATGAGATCTCACTAAGGGTAAGAGCATTCAACGCCATGAAGGATGTGCTGAAGGTGAACCTAGACAAGGCAACTCACACCAATGTCTTCAACAGCACAGCCATGCTGGCAATGCTATACGCATGTAAGACTTGGGTCTTGATGGAGATCAACGTCTGCTGACAGTGCAGAGAGTCATGGAAAGGTTGATGTTGGGAATATCGCTAAGAGATCACACCTGGAACAAGGAGATCAGGGATAGAACTAGAGTGAAGGATATTGTTGTAGAATACTACCACAAAAAGCTACGATGGGCCAGTCATGCTGCAGGGTTCACAGACAATCGCTGGACCCGTGCAGTTGTCAAGTGGTACCCGCAAGAGCAGAAGAGGCCACTCGGAAGACATCCAATGAGGTGGGAAGACAATTTAAAAAAAAGGTTTGGAACAACGTGGAGGAGAATGGCAAGAGCATAAAGGGAATGGAGTGAATACCGTGCCCAGCAGAGCTGACTTGGCACCAGACAGCCTGGCTGATCCAGGTGATCACTATTATGTTTTTCAATTTCATTACTAGTATTTTTACTTTTGTTAGTGCCATTGTCAATATGCATTTTTCGTCTCTGCACCGTTTCCATCATCGAAGTGGAGTGATGTGTCTTTTGGAAACTGCAGAGTTACAGGTCATGGAACCAGCTGTACTCAGTGTATATTGATTACACCTCCATCTCATTACCCAACAATGTGCATGAGACTGTGTATAATCATCATCAACATCTCAATTTTAGCTTGATTTGTAACACCAACCACTTTACACAGTGGAACAGGTGCATTTTTTTGTGACACTAGCATTATAGATATAGAGGTTATTTTACCCTCTAAAAGACTACAGACTAACACTAAATAATCCTCTCAAACCCTACATTGTTGCTGCTTCATTAGCCAACCACTTTACAGCCTACTGAGTATGTGTTGTGCCACCAGCAGCAATGACGAAATGATGATACCAGACTAAAACTGTTATTATAATCATTTTGTTTCCATTTTTATATTTTCTCTTACAACTATGTAAGGGTTTTCTGTTTCTAGAAAGCAAGATAGAAGGCAAATCAGTTCATAGAGAAGTAGTATGTTGAATATATTTTACCTCTTTTGGCAGAAGGCCGGATACAACTGGTAATAGCAGTGTTAAATAGCATTTGCTGACGAAGATAAGACAAAATTTTAGGTAAATTGGTTGGATGAGTAAAAGGAATCTTTGATATAAGAACTCCCTCCTCTTCTATACCACTCTGATGACCACCCAAGAAATAAACATGTTGCTGATCAGGTAAAGTCTGAAACACACAAGTAAATAAATAAATAGAAATTTAAAAAAAAAACAAGTTTTTGTTTTATATAATATCATGTTAGGCAAGTGATTTAAGAATTTGAATATTAAGCATAAATTATTTCAACATTTCTCAATGGGGGTCTGTATCTTATACCCTTGAGGTATAAGGCATGGGGGTATTTGGAATTATGAGGTGAGCAATGAACAAAATTATATTACAGGAGAGTGTTTAGAAGTCTGTGTTGGGTAGTAAGCAACATTGTGTATAATCACCAATGAACTAAGGAGAAAAAAATTGATATTTTAATAAATTTGTTTTCATTTTGAAAATATTTAGTTTTAAAATGTTTGGATGTCTCAATGTACTATTAATAGGAAGATAGAGTCTATGCATTAAGACCTAGAGGTGTTTGGTATAGATCTAACATCTTTCTCATCATGGTTGTGTGAATTTTTCAATTAATTCTTTAGTATTCAGATTACTATATTGAATGTAATGCTTATTTATTCACATTGTTTTGAATTGATCATACATTATCTCACAGTTTTTAGACTTCAATGATACGATTATTTTTCGAATAACATTGTAGGGTAGGTGAGAGAACATAAAACAGGTAGAATATTTGATACAGCCAGTTTAAATATTAAAGGGTTAAATATTCTCTTGGGATGATGATGTAGAAAAATCCACCCACTCTGGGGTGAAGTTTTCTTTGGTGCCCTTTATTTTTATTACCAATTTCTTGAATGTAAGTGAATGGCTATTTCTCAAAATAAATTATCTATTTTATGTAAGAGCAGTAGCAACCTAGCATTTTTTTTATCATTATCAGTTGACAGGTCATTCAAGAAAATTAACACCTAATTTTTTTTTAGCCTGCACTTATTTCCTAAAACTTCAAACATTTTGGCACCACTGCAGCTAAAAGAACATAAGCTTGATCTTCCAAAGAACAGACAATCTTTTTAGTCACTTGTCAATAAACCAGCATGTGATTTGAATTGATGAAGTTTTAGGAAAGTCTAATTGCAGAATCAAGCATTTCAAAGTTATATCAAAGATAAGCACATTCCCTTCAACAACATGATAGTGTGCACAACTGATGATACACTTTGATAGACTGTCAAGCTGACCTGGTATCATATATCAAAAGGAAGTGCTTGATCTATTCACTAATCACACTGTAATTCATAGACAACACCTTGTTGTTAAGGTTAGTAAACAGTTGTTTTCAAGTCTGACCATAATAATATTTGCTGTTAAAATAAAAGCTTGGGTCTTAAGCACTCGGCTGTTCTGCCAATCATGGGAACAGAATGAAAATTTGGAAGCCATATTTCTCCACACTGAAGTTCAATGGCTGTCAATAAGATCTTGTTTGAAGTACTGTAAATCCTCAAGTATAATCCGCATTTTTCCCCCCAAATTTAAAGGTCAAAATCCCTAGTGTGTACTATATACGAGGTTAAAAATGAAAAATATTTCCTAAGCAATGTCTGAGTCTCTATTTGCTGTCCGGCAATGTTTATTCAGATGCATTTTGTGATGTTGGGCACGAAAACACCTTAAGCTAAGCCTGAAAGCAATGAAGTCATAAAAGAATCATCCATAACTTTCAGTAAGCAACATTTATTAAAATAAAAGTGTTGTATATCGTCTTCACTGGATTGTACTCAGGATGACGTTGTATGGAAAGATGAAATAAATGAAAGTGAATCTTCTGATGTTGACTATGAATCTGACGATGACGGAGATTTACACTACAATGATGCTGACATGTTTACGGAGGAACAAATGGAACAGTTATTTGATGCTGAAAGTGACGTTGAATTTTAAGGATTTGAATAAATGTTTTTGCTTTTGCTTTTGTAACTGATAGTGATAAATATGTAAAGGCAATTTACTCAATATTTAGTTTTCACTGACATTATGACTGTTATTTCTTTATTTTCTGCAAACAAAGTGCACAATAAAACTACACGTTTGCATTATGTTATATATACAATAATAATAAAGGACATTACCGTATATATGTTTACAAACCAAGAACGTTATATAGACCTCCTTGACTCAAGTTAGAGAAGGGGTGCTTATTATACACAAGGTTTAGGTTTTTCAGAGGTACATCCCCTTAAAAATCCCTTGCGTATTATACTCAAGGGCGGACCATACTCAAGGATTTATGGTATATCTGCCAGTTTTATGATGCTATTGTTGAACTTTTACTTGTAAACCAAAAATTCATTCCTAGTTTACTGGCAAGATAAACACCCTGAATTTGAAAATGCAAGGAAGTAATCTTAATCTCATACAAGTAAAACTGAACTGTTCAAGTGAAACCTTGACAGATGAGAGTTCTCTCATTTGACCAATGAAAAACTTCTAACAATTATTTAAACATGATAATCTCAGGACATACTTTGTACATTTACAACAACTGAAAGAATATTTTGAGATAGGATTTAATAACTGGATAAAAACCCACTTGTGTGCATAATAGAATAACAAAAAAAAAAAAAAAGAAAAAGACCACCATTAATAAAGATGACTTTTGAAAATCAAAGCTTCTGTGATATGTAGTTGCAAGGTAGGCTGAAGTATCCTATATTATGGATTAAAACCAAGCAATTTTTTACTGCTTTTCTATGCCTCCTATCTGACAACAAATGCTTTAGTGCAGTAAATCAAATTTTAACCAAGAAAAGAAACCAAATGGAAATAGTGCCATAGGAGGATTTATGATTTCTTTTATCAAATTTGAAACTTAATGTTGCAAAAATTACTGCTAGTCATCACCCCCAGAGATCATATTAATAAATGATGTATACAATTTTAATTATTTTTATTTTAATATTAATGTGTGTTATCATAATAATTCTTTTTTAGCTGACATCAATAAAAACTACTGATATAAATAAAATAATAAAATTGTTTACATGCATTTCAAATTCAATTCACTACTTTTATAACATAAGTGTAGAACCAAGTGATTTGGAGGGGACAAAGGGAGAGAACATTTGCAACAAAGGTTGGCCAGCATTGAATCATAAGATCCAGTTCAATTTTTAAAAACATAGCATCTTCAGGATTTATAAAGGGAATATAAAATATGAAACATTACTAACAACATAAAGCTCCTTTTTGTTAAATAATTGTTGACATGAAATGGTCTCAATCAACAATGATAACAGCTTCTTTCCTTCTGATATTCGTGGAACCTCCATATCTATAAAAGAACAACCATCAAAACAAAATTTTAATTTCTACAAATTTCTACCTCTCACGATAGTATAAATTTTACTAGTTTAAATATTATATCAGTAATTTCACACAAAGCCTAATTAAATATCTCCACCTCTTAAACAAACATATAATTAATTATTATAAAAATATTGTAGTATATTACTTTATTCATTTAGATGTCCAGTCAGTTCATTATAATACTGCTTTTCATAAATATTAGAAAGCAAATTTGGAAGATTTATTATCAATTCAATGTCCACTTTTTCCATGTTAACAGAAAGATATTAGACCTAGCTGGTCTTTCCAAAAAAAACAAAAAAACTGTTACATTGTTTTTTAACTTTATTTTTTGTAATCGATTACTGCAGAAAATGAATCGTTACACAGAATGTAAACAAAGAGGTTCCTCACATACTTGGAAGAAAGTTGGAAATCTGAACATTTTTAGGAATATTGTGTGTATGTGTGTGTGTGAACATCATTATTTCATGTCCATTTTCCATGCTGTGGAGTTGGAGAGTTTGGCAGAAGCTGGCCAGCTGGATGCCCTTCGTAATGCCAACCACTTTACTGAGTGTACTACGTGCATATTACGTGGCACCAGCATGAGTGCTTTTTATGTGACACCAACACTCATGAGCCCTCAAGAGAAGGATCTCTCAGCTAAGAGAGGGATGTAGAGGACATACCTGTATGTATGGATGGCCACAGTTTTACTTAGCTTGACGTGGTATCTCCAGCACAGCAAACTACTAAAAGTCTCGATCCCTTGTCATTTCTTCTGTGAGGCCCAATGTCTGAAGATCCTTCCTCACCACTTTGTACTATGTATTCCAGTGTCTACTCCCTTTTACAAGTTCCCTCCACAATTAGAGATCAGCACTTCTTTATGCAGCTGTCCTCATTCATATGCATCACATGGCTACACCAATCCAGTCTTCTCTCTTGCACACCACTTCTGATGCCACTTATCCTCAATTTTTCTCTTAAGATGCTTACACTATGTTGTACATACACTTACATTACTCATCCAGTTTTACTTAGCTTGATGTATCGTCGAGCATGCTGGCTTCATTTCTTTCAAGCCTTTGCATGTTATCTGCAGTTACAGCCCATGTTTCATTGATATGTTGCATAGCTGTATGTACAAAGGCATCATTCAATCTGCCTTTCACTCTTGGGCCTTTGTTACCAACAAAGGTAGTAGCTCTCTGAACTTTGCCCAGCCTGTTCTTATTCTAGCAACTACACTTCCTCCTCCACAGTTAACTTGGTCACTCAGGTAATCAAAGCTATCTGCTATTTCTAAGGATCACCTTGGATATTTGTGGTCTATTATCTATACATTCTTAAGAGTTCATTATACCTGCACATCTAGCACACATAGTTGTACATTCCTCATTGAGGAAGGACTTTGCATTTACCAGCATCTACCTATCCTTGTTTGTGGTGAGAAAGTAGTTAATCTGCATGTGCCCATCAGATTGATAGGGGATTAGGTGGCTGGCTGGCTGGTTATAAACACACACACACACACACACCATGCATGTGTGTGTATATGTGTCTATAATTGACAGAATACTGTGGTAGCCTGCATCATAATTATCCCCTCGAATTTTATATGCATATAGAAAATTTGAGGGGATGCTCCGGAAGCCAGTATGTTCCGCTGGATGTGTAATGTTAATGTGCATACCCGTCAGAGTGTAAGTATCTTGAGAGAAAAGCTGAACATAAGAAGCATCAGTTGTGGTGTACAAGAGAGACGATTGTGCTGGTATGGACATGTGGTGAGAATGAATGAGGATAGCTGCGTGAAAAAGTGCCACACCGTAACAGTTGAGGTAGGCCCAGGAAGACCTGGGCTGAGGTGGTGAGGCAAGACCTTCGAACATTGGGCCTCACCGAGGCGATGACTACTGACCGAGACCTTTGGAAATGTGCTGTGCGTGAGAAGACCCAGCAAGCCAAGTGAAATCGTTGCCAGTGCCCCTGGACTGGCTCTTATGTGGGTGGCACATAAAAGACACCATTTTGAGCGTGGCCGTTGCCAGTACCACCTGACTGGCCCTCGTGCGGGTGACACGTAAAAGCACCCACTACACTCTCTGAGTGGTTGGCGTTAGGAAGGGCATCCAGCTGTAGAAACTTTGCCAAATTAGATTGGAGCCTGGTGTTGCCATCCGGTTTCACCAGTCCTCAGTCAAATCGTCCAACGATGATGATGATGATGATGATGATGAATTAAAATTCAGGTTATCACATCATTAACACTTCATGTAGGCCAGCATAGTATTCCATTAACTATACACACACAATTAGTTAACAAGCAAAACACTGAGAGTTTTAATAAGTTCTATGAACATATATTGGGTCTCTTTTTATTAGCGCTATCATACAGGCCTGACACTGTGGTAAAGAAGTTTGCTTTGCAGCCACAAGGGTTTGGCTTAAGCTGATTTAAACCTCGTGAGTGAAAATCCCAAAAGAATCTGAACATAAGACTGTTATATACATAGGTGTACTGTCATATTTTATTTTTTGAATTTCTCACCAATGGAGAAAGAGCCTGTTTCTAACCAAGAAACTCTTTCATTGGAATTTAGACAGTATCAGACAGGGTACTCATGCATGTGTGTGTAACATGCACACATATTGAACTTCCTGATTGTTTTACATATTTTGATGGTACCTTGTTCTTTAATCTTCTGATTAGATTTCATCGTTCTGGTTTTCGAATCACAGCTTCCCAAGAATAGTACTGATAGTTAGTTATGAAGCCAAATTCTCCAATAATTATAGGCAAAAATCTAAGCTATATGTATATATACATGTGTGTGTGTGTGTGTCTCACACACACACAATCACACAGACTAGCTTTGAACCTTCATTTAAATTAGATTCAGTTTCTTTAAATTTCTCAAGAAAATGAAAAATTGTAAGCATTCATGATACTTGTTAACTTGAAAATTATAATTTTAATTTTTCATAGATAAAACAAGAATAGTTTCCTTGGGTGCATATATCAATGTTATGAAAAGAGTAGTTACCAAATAAAAAAAAGGCATAAACATAAAGACAAAAAGCTAAGATCATGCTGAACACCACATGGCAACACCACAATGCCACTAGCAATAGTTTTAATAGTTCTAAAATACTCACTTGTTATTGATTCAATCTTTTGCAACAATGAAGCCAGGACAGTGAGAGGTGTTCGTAGAGTCAGTACAAAGCAAGCTGGAAGCATACAACTGTTCATGTTGCTTAATCCTGAGAAAGATGGCAAGCTGTAATACAAAAATAAATGCAATTCTGGTATAAATTAAAGTAACTTTATTTCCATAAAAACAAGTTCTTAAAAATCAGAATGCTCAAAACTGAAGAGTCTTGTGAAGATAGAAAGATAATTGCAGTTAATGTCCAAATAAATACTGAATCTATATTGCATTTCATCAAGAGTGCTGTAAAATAAACTGCAACAAAAAGAAAATGAAATGAGATGTTTCTTTCCACTTGTAATTTATTGTCAAAATACTAAAAGCTAGGTTAATTGGGCTTTTCTCTGAGAGCTACACAGAATACAATCATCATCAACATTTAATATCTGTTTTCCATGCTGGCATGGGTTGGACAGTTTGACAGCAGGTCCACTGTCTGCTTTGGCATGACTTTTAAGACTGGATGCCCTTCCCAATGCCAACCACTTTACAGTGTGAACTGGGTGCTTTTTACATGGCACTTGCACCACTGAGGTCACCAAGTATCTTGCAAGACAAAGGTTTTTTTGCAGGAAGGGTGGTAGTGTAGGAAGTGGCTTTGTACCAGGTAATGAAAGATCCACTTTTAAGTGCTAATATTACCTTTTCGTATTAATATGGCTTCTGTTGCTACTAATTATTTGTGTGTGCGTGTGTGTGTGTGTGTGTGTATATATATATATATATATATATATATATATTTATTTATTTGGGAATAAATGATGGATTTTTTTCCCTTATGAGGTTTTTTTCATGCTAGCTACTTGGTAAATTCTTGTAAAAGAATTCATCCTATTATTGAATTATATATATATATATATATATATATATATATATATATATATATATATATATATATATATATATATATATATATACATATGCACACACACACAAAAAGAAATTATAACAATATTCCTGCCATGTACACTTGTAAAGCATCTTACTCTACATAATACAACCTTGCAGAATACACAAGAAAAAGTCATTTCAAGTGACCATCCACAGAATGCTTTCCTTTTCTGATGTTGGCATTCACAACATGCATTACCAAGTGCTTCATAGACAATCAGATACATCAATGTATGACAGTGAAAACATTAATTGACAACAACTCTAATAACAAAAACAACAAGAATTGTGCAGGAACGCGATAAAGAAGGGGTTCCAAAAGCTTTTCTTAAACTAGTACTTATTTTATCAATCCTGAAAGGATGAAACGTAAAGCCGATCTTGGCAAAATTTGAACTAAGAGCATAAAGATAAATGGAATGCCGCTAAGCATTTTACCCAATATGCCAACAATTCTGCCAGCTCACTGCCTTACTTTTTCTGAAATATTCCAAGCAATAATTGTAAAAATAAATCATTCTACAGGATGTAAACAAAGAAGAAAAACAAGATGGTTTGTGGTTTTTGATGTCTGGAGGAAATTTGATCTTTTTTTTTCTTCTTTTCTGCTATAAACATCCCTATGGTAATTTGTAATGCTAAAACCCATTGTAATGAAATAGGGAGGAACCTTTCAGTGACCAGAACGTTTTGGGTATGATGAAGACCTGAAGATATTGTGTTTTTTGAATTTGTATCAGTTCTTGCATGTATGAGACACAAGCAGCACAGTAATATGTAAGTAAGGAAATCATGATCTATTTAAATTAAGATCCTTTATCAACACAGTTCAAAGTACATTTTACAAACATAGGAGGTGACTGTCTATGGAGGTACGATAGATCATAATGTTTAGGTACATTTCTAAAAATGTATCTAACACACCCATAAAATGAAAGATCAAAGTTTGGACAATTAGTGAAGTAAGTACTGGGTGAAGTAAGTGCTGGATTTTGCTCTGGTTTAATTTTTATAGAGGTAAAAATTAATGACAGTTGTACAAGTCTAGGATCCAATTTGGAAATTATTGCTTTCATACCATAATCAGGGTTGCATATTATTTTTTTCAGTCAATTTGTGGTGGACTTAGAAGCTGTGGAAGCATAATATATATTTGCTACAGAGAATGCAAATAGAAAATGGTTGTTGTTAGACATGTGCTGGTTTGAAGTGAATGGAACTTGTGGAAGAGGGAAACCCAAGAAGACATGGGAAGAGGTAGTGAAAGTTGATCTCAAGATGCTGAACCTCACAGAGGAGATGACAAAAAACTAAGATGATTGGCAATTTTCTGTGTTCAAGAAGACCTCTTCGTCACAACAAATATGGAGTTCTAAAAATATTCTATCTATCCTTGTACTTCCTTGACCCTGCCCTACATCCATTCTGCTCCATCAAGCATTACCCACATCACCTTAACTCCTCACCTTTCTCTCAACATTCATCCTTCCTTGGCACATATATCTCCTAACTTTGTGCTACCAATTACTCCTCTCTCCACCCTCATTATCATTATTATCCTTTCCCCACACTATGTTCACTAATCACTTCCTTTCTGTGCCTCCAGTTATCTTCTCCCCAATTCCTCTGTCATACTTCTTAATACTTCTTATATCTGCTATCATTTCCAACACCCTTTCTTATCTGTTACCCTACCCATTTACTATAGCCACTTTTCTGTACCCTTACATCTCCTTCTCCATTACTCCTATGCCATGATCATCATCCTTCACTTTCCTGATTTATCATCTCTGAGTCACTTCTATCTCTTACTACACCCACTGCACCACCATCCCTGCCCAATTAACTACTTTTTTTTTTCCCAAACAAACTTTTTCAAAAGTGTCACAGAAGAAATAAATTGTTATGCCCAACAAATTATTACTGCTTATGGAAGTCCCAATCCATTAAGATGACCAACAGATACATCAGAAATTTGGGGTTTTTTTATTAACATAAATATAACGTTTGGTATAAACAATTTGCAAACTGTAGAACTACTGCATCCCAGATAAAAGGTATAGTGACCCTTATATATCAAGTATAATGCAGTAAAAAACCAGTATTTGAAATTAAATCCATATCTACACCCGAGAGATACTTTATATGTCCCCAGCTGGAATGAACAAGACTATGACTCCCTATACAGAATGCGCCCAATACTTGATTAACCTGAAAAATAATATAGCTATATGTCTGCAAGGAAAAAATCTCAGTGTTGATGAAGCAATGATAAGGTATAAGAGTAGGGTACAGTTTTGGCAATACATACCAGTTAAATGAACAAAATGGAGTATCAAGCTATGGGAGCACTGTGAATCAGGTACATGTTACTGTGCAAACTTTGCTATTTGCACTGGGAAAAAATACAACGGAGAGAGACCAAATGGATTGGGGTATAATGTTGTGTCATCGTTAACTGAGCCCTTTAACCATTAACAAAGACATTTGCATTTTGACTATTTTTTTCTTCAGTGGTTTTGGCAGACATCTTGGTCTTGTGAAAACGTATACTTGCAATACAATAATGGGCAATCACTAAGGACTACTCCAAGAAATAAAATCTACTAAACTAAACAAAAATGGAACATCATCCTGAAGCAAAAGAGGAACATGCTAGCCACAAGGACAAATGGCAAATTTTATTCTTGTCTACTAGTAAACAGCCACGTGTTGGTGCTGAAAGTAAAGCCATTATAAATATCTTGTACAATAAGCACATGAGTGGTGTTGACAAATCTGACCAGTGACATGCATACTATCCAGTTTGATGTTCTGGAAAGAAATGGAAGTACATCTTGTGGTTTAGTAAATTTAACATTTGTAAATTCTTTTATTGTGTATATGAAAAGCACAGTGTATCACCACCACCAAAGGACTACTGCCATGTGAAGTTTCAGGTTGAAGGCGCATATCAGTTGGGAGGGGGGGGGGGGCGCTGAAAGCACAGAGCTAGGAGAAAAGCAAAATTAACTGAGGTGGATGGCAACAGACAAAATGCTGACTTCTCTATCAGATAGAAAAGTTAATCCTCTAGTGCCGTGTGTGCCAAATTTGGCACATAGATTTTAGTGATCTCCAGCCAAAGGAAAAATAGTGACGGAGGACAAGAATACTTTTTAAACAATGCTCTGGAATGTGCTTCATGCTCTAACCACTAAACCACTGCAAATTAGTACCTCTGACACTGTGGGATGCTTCCTGCCTTTTCTCTCCTCTGCAGCAGCAATATGTATTTGCACTGATCCCACTTCCTATCATCACTACAAAGAAATGTCAGTAGTACCTCATATTTTACCTACATTTTCTTGTATTGGTTGAATTGACATTGCAATATTTGTATATAGTCACAATGTGTTATCTTTTTGATATGGCATCACTTCAAAGTACAAGTGCCTAATTTGGCACTATAGGCATAAGTGGAAAATGCAATGAGAAAAAACTCTTCTTCTATGTGCCAAATATTGTCCAACAGGTTTTAAGTGTAAAATTAGAATGATTGACTGACTTTTCTGTATCTTTCAGAATACATTTGTATTGTATAATGTGTGAATTTGCTTCCTTTAACCTTAGCATTTCATACTGCACCAAATTATTTGTTTCGTGCCGGTTATGAAGAGCTGCTTCTTTCTTTTTTAGCATGTCGACAAACGTGCCTGTGATTCACTTTGTCAACAGCTTGAAAGTAAAAGAGCAGGACAAGGCTGATGATAGAGTGTGGAAATTGAGTCCATGGCTAAGGTCGTTCAAGCCAATATCAAGAATATCACTCCTGAAGAACACCATTGTGATGACGAAATAATGGTTGTCTTCAAGGGGAGAGCAGCTCTAAAACGGTACATGCAAGGAAAACCTAACCCTTGGGGCTTCAAGCTCTGGCCTAGAGCAGGTGTATCAGGCATCCTGTATAACTTTGATGTCTATCAAGGTTTGGCTGACGTCAAGCACAGAGCTCCATCTGCACTGGGAATAGATGGAGATGTGGTTCTCCAGATGGTTGAGGGACTTGAGAGTGGGAAGAACTGTAAGATCTTTGCAGACAATTTTTTCTCTAATCTTTCTCTTGTCAAAGCTCTGAGGACCAGGTTCATGTTTTTTGTTGGCACATTTCGGGCCAACAGGCTGAAAAGATGTCAACTGAAATTAGAGAAACATCTTAAGAAACTCAGGTGTAGCTCTTTGGACATGAAAGTGGAGTTAGAGTCAAACATCATTGCTGTACATTGGTTTGACAGCAGATGTGTTGATACTCTGTCCTCATATATTGGACTTGAACCAGTAGACTAGGCTGAGCGATACAACCAGCTATTGTACAAGAGTACAACAAATTCATGGGGAGGATCTCCTTGACAGCACTGTACAAGTGTAACATGAAATCCCGTCGTTGGTTTATGTACATCTTTTACCATACACTAACCGTGACTGTTGTCAACAGCTGGATTTGGTATAAACGTCATGCGAGGTTGTTGGATTTATAACCAATGAAACTCAGTGTTTTTCCAAGGGATGATTACTGAAGCACTGCTGTCCATCAAGAAAGTCGGATACCCTTTATTATACACTGTGACACCACCCCCAGCAAAAATCATCCGTAGGAAAGCCCCAGTGGCTGGCATTTGCCTGAGTACACACCTGATCGACAGTGCTGCAAATACAAGGACTGTCAAGGACGCAGTCAAGTGAAGTGCTGCAAATACAACTTGTGGCTGTGCTTGGACAAAGAGAGAAATTCCTTCATGCAATTCCATGTTTTCAAGTGACATTCAGCGAATCAACTCAGTTTGACTGACATTGTATTAAATAGTTTATAAGTAACAGTTTTGCTGTTTAATTAAGTGCTAGATTAAATTTGTACTCTTTGAAATGTTTACTGAGATGCAAAGACCTATGTGCCAAATTTGGACCATTTAGCAAGTGTTCCTTAACAGCCTGTTGTGCCAAATTTGGACCATATCATATTTCATGACCTAATTATGATTTCAAAGGGAATCAACTTTTGTGTTGCTGGATGTATGAGCAGGTTCTAGAGGGCTAAATAGTAGGAAAAAGTGTCGAATGTGCTCAT
This sequence comes from Octopus bimaculoides, assembly GCF_046866305.1. Classification (NCBI taxonomy): domain Eukaryota; kingdom Metazoa; phylum Mollusca; class Cephalopoda; order Octopoda; family Octopodidae; genus Octopus; species Octopus bimaculoides. Next base: position 33,106,399 of record NC_142936.1, on the reverse strand, counting down.
CCCTCTCCACCCACACTGAAAAAGTTGAGTATAGCATAAAAATACTTTCTTGATTGACAGAATGCCATTTTGATATATTGTACACCTTTGAGTACAAATAATATGTGAAACTGGAAAATATATATTAATTTTCAGTATGTGACACACTTGTATTCACCTGTGTCTCACATACGAGCCTATATTATTGGACACATTCTTTTATATAAATGTACTTTTTAAATTGCAAATATTATATTGAATAATGAAAGAGTTTTATTCTTTATTTTCAATGAAAATTAATGGAATACAGAGTAAGAATAACATCTTGTCCTGATTATACTTGCATTTTAATTTATCATCATCATCATCACCATCATCGTTTAACGTCCGCTTTCCATGCTAGCATGGGTTGGACGATTTGACTGAGGACTGGTGAACCAGATGGCTACACCATGCTCCAATCTGATTTGGCAGAGTTTCTACAGCTGGATGCCATTCCTAACGC